>NW_015706334.1:0-244 GCF_001515625.1 Sinocyclocheilus rhinocerous
TAAAAGGGACTGTGTACTGTCCAGAGGAGGCTAATAATAACCCAGTTCTAGGAAGCAGGAATACTCAACTCTGTGGTTAACCCTGTGCCAAAAAGCCTGGAACATGCATTACAACCATGTATGATTGAGTTATTTTGATTTAGATGACAGTACAAAACTGATCTTGTCCTGTTTCTCAGGTACCATTAAAGAGATTCTAGGCACAGCTCAGTCTGTGGGCTGCACCATTGATGGTCGCCCTCCC
>NW_015706335.1:0-244 GCF_001515625.1 Sinocyclocheilus rhinocerous
TAAACTGGATCGCTTGATCAGCTGAGCCCAAACAACAAGCACAAAGATGTTAATAAATATTGCTTTTAATAAATGGACATGGCAACTCTCCAAGAGCGCACTCTGCAAAGCAACGTTGCTCGTGTGTAAATGAACACAGTGTGGTGCTTCACTGAAACACACAGTATGTATATTTATTTAAATCACAGTCTTTGAAATTTGGTAATCACACTAAGCCATAATGGGATTTTAGCTTTATTTCAAT
>NW_015706336.1:0-244 GCF_001515625.1 Sinocyclocheilus rhinocerous
TAAATGTGCGAAGACTTTGGATCTTTTAACAATATTGTTTAAACCGCGCACATTCCAGCTCAAAATATTTAAATGTTTCTTAGGGGGGTTCATCAAAGTGCAGTGAAAGGTAAATCATCGGGTAAACTGAGCGGCTAGTTAAGTATAAACATAGGTGTTGCTGACTATACAAAACAAAGAAAAACACAAAAATATCTACTACAAAAATAAGCTGGCAAAATACTACCCCAGTAATCTCGCTTCT
>NW_015706337.1:0-244 GCF_001515625.1 Sinocyclocheilus rhinocerous
TAAAGCAGGGCTAGACTTTAGCAGAAGAATGTGATTTGGTGTCAAAGGTTCAAGATCATGATGGTCATCAGACAATGTGGTAATGGGACGACTATTCAAGATTGATTCTACCTCACAAAAGAATATTTGTAATTCTTCATCATCAAGTGTGTGGTGTTGCAAAGTAGAGCATAAGATCTGCCTCACCATACGAATGAGTCTCTCCCATACTCCCCCATGATGTGAGGCTCCTGGAGGATTAAAC
>NW_015706338.1:0-244 GCF_001515625.1 Sinocyclocheilus rhinocerous
CGGTAAAATTCCGGCAACCACAGCTGCTGGTTTTTTACCGTAAATGTAACGAAATTTTTTTTACAGTGCACCTGATCCAGCTCAAGGTCTTCAGGTTTACTAGAAACTTCAAGGAAGGTCTGAGTTGGAGCTGGTTGGAGCTAAACTCTGCAGGGCTGTGGCCCTCCAAGAATTGAGTTTCACACCACTGTCCTAAACAGATTGCAAATTTGCATTCATTTCATACAAATTACAAATCATTTTC
>NW_015706339.1:0-244 GCF_001515625.1 Sinocyclocheilus rhinocerous
TGATCCTCCATAGACAGCAAGGGTACTACCACGGTCAAGACACAGAAAGGTAGTTAGGACATCGTTAAAATAGTCCATGTGATATCAGTGGTTCAACTGCAATGTTAAGAAGCTACAAGAACATATTTTGTGTGCAAAGAAAACAAAAATAATGACTTTATACAACAAATATCTTAATTTGTGTTCCGAAGATGAATGGAGGTCTTGTGGGTTTGGAACGACATGAGGGTGAGTAATTAATGAC
>NW_015706340.1:0-244 GCF_001515625.1 Sinocyclocheilus rhinocerous
TAAAGATATCTTAATGCCCTTTTAGATATTGGGTCTTAACAAACTACTTTTGGCACCTTTAAGGCCCTATATTGTTCAATTCCAGAGATATTGGAGTTTCAATATGGCTCCAGGAGTAAATTGTTCATATTTTCAAGTTATATATTCTTCTGTTTGTGTTCTAAAGTTATTTATAATAAGTGAAGTGAAGTTTGACCACTACATATTTTCAGTGGTCAAAAACCAAATGTGGGTCAATTTGCAA
>NW_015706341.1:0-244 GCF_001515625.1 Sinocyclocheilus rhinocerous
TAATAATAATATTAATAATTAACCAGTTTTATTTTAGTAATATTTATATATGGTTTATTAATATTTTGAGTCTTTATTTTTTCTTAATTATTTTTATTAGTATTTTATTTTTATATTATCAGTGTTAATTTTATTTACTTTTTTAATTTTTGCTAGTTTTTGTGTTTTAAAATATGTATTTATGTACTTACTATTTATCTATTTATGTATATATTTTACTTCAGTTTGCCAAGGCATCATTTGT
>NW_015706342.1:0-244 GCF_001515625.1 Sinocyclocheilus rhinocerous
AGTTTAGCTTAGCAACTTAAAATACAATCTGCATGCACAATAAACCACGGTAAATTTTTTCCCCCATGTTTCACTTTTAATTAAAAAAAAAAAGAAAGAAAAAAAGTTTTTTCCATGTTTTAATAAAAATATAGGCCTATTTAATAAAACTACTAATAAGCATATTTCTAGTATGCTTTGTTTATTATTAAAGAAACCCGGATTG
Organism: Sinocyclocheilus rhinocerous; assembly: GCF_001515625.1. NCBI lineage: Eukaryota > Metazoa > Chordata > Actinopteri > Cypriniformes > Cyprinidae > Sinocyclocheilus > Sinocyclocheilus rhinocerous. Next base: position 206 of record NW_015706342.1, read on the forward strand.
AGAATCAGGCTCGTTCAAGTCCTCGGTAATACACACGCA
>NW_015706343.1:0-244 GCF_001515625.1 Sinocyclocheilus rhinocerous
TAATATGAAATGATAGACTTTTTATTTCGTCCATCCGATATATATATCATCATATCGCACAGCCCTACTTGAAAGCTGAGATAATGTTGCTTTTTAGGTCCAATCATGCAACATTTGTGCTTGAGGCTTAAATGATTCCTCTTGTTTCTTGTGCTATTCACATGCTGGACCATAAAACAGTGAAAAAATCCCACAGACTCACCACTGACACCCCAACAAAAACTTTTTCTTTCAGTGTTGGCGA
>NW_015706344.1:0-244 GCF_001515625.1 Sinocyclocheilus rhinocerous
TAATTATCAGCTTATTGTATGGACTGAAGTGTCTTAGAAGCATCCTTGAAAGCATTAAGAGTATTTTTTAGAATAATATTTGTTTATCCTAATGCTCTCCACTTGAGGGCACTCTGGTCATTCTATGACAGTATTCCCTGTTGGCCAAATAACAGTATTCAACTTGCACAAAACTGTTTGTATGAAATGTCATGTTGAAAAAGGAAAATATCTGTGTGTGTGAGACCTTTTTCTTTTAAATAAC
>NW_015706345.1:0-244 GCF_001515625.1 Sinocyclocheilus rhinocerous
TCTAAAGTGTTTTTGAAAAATCACATACCCTGCCTTTAAATGCCTACATGACATTTTCTTTGCATTTTAATATCAATATGGTAGGCTACAATATCATCTAGGGGTGTAAGGATTCACTCGTTTATTTGATCTTGAAACATGATTTTTGAATTGTGAATCGTCGATTTCGGACAGTAATCGGTCTAAAATGCTAAGAATAGAATGAATCGCGATTTCTATAGCGATTCAATGCTTTCAAAATATA
>NW_015706346.1:0-244 GCF_001515625.1 Sinocyclocheilus rhinocerous
CGGCCAGCTGAGCGATTGTTGGGTGCTCCTAAACAACAACAACAACAACAATGTTGTGAAGTTTGTCCAAACATGTACAAAAGAATGTGACCATGTTTTTGGGCATGTTTGCATGGTACTAGCAGTTGCACCAAGCTTTTATTTAAAGTACTATTTATGATGATTATTCATTATCATAGTATATATCAACAAAAAACAAAACATGTATTAAAGGGGTCATATGATGCTTTTTTAAAGATCATTA
>NW_015706347.1:0-244 GCF_001515625.1 Sinocyclocheilus rhinocerous
TTACTGTTTTTACTCTATTTTTGATCAAATAAATGCAGCCTTGGGAAGCATGAGAGACTTCTTTCAAAAACTTTTCATGGGAATGTATATTTGTATGTATGTAACGATCCTCAAATCTGTTTGAAAACAGGCCTGCAGTGAGTTCACCAATCACGTGATGAACCTGCTGAGGGAACAGTCCCGCACACGGCCTATTTCACCCAAAGAGATCGAGCGCATGGTGGCCATCATCCACCGCAAGTTC
>NW_015706348.1:0-244 GCF_001515625.1 Sinocyclocheilus rhinocerous
AGAACTGGTTCTTTTACTTCCTGGTTACTATTTCTTTTTCCTTCCTGGTTTATTATGCTGTCTCTCTTTTCTTTGTCAGGAGCTTCATGCTGCAGAAGTCCGTAAGAATAAGGAACTTCACACTGAGCTCTCTGGCTAAGGACACTCTTGATGCCAGAGCTGTTAGGCGTCCAATCATGACTGCATTTGGAGAATATCCCATTCTCTGGCCACACTGTCTAAAGAGGTCATATCAGACTCACCT
>NW_015706349.1:0-244 GCF_001515625.1 Sinocyclocheilus rhinocerous
GGAAGATGGACATTCCCATTACCTTGGGATGGTAAGTATTGATCTATTGGCAGTGTTAGACGACAGGACACTGAGCAAGAGAGAGAGACTGACACTTCTAATAGTACCACTGTCTCTCTTCCTCTACTGTTCCCTCTGTCCTCACAAACTGCTTTTCAATTATAGCAGTGGCTTGTTTTTCTACCGTCAATTGTAGGGTGGTTTCTATCATGTGAGATAACATTTGTCTGAACCTTTTTTTTTT
>NW_015706350.1:0-244 GCF_001515625.1 Sinocyclocheilus rhinocerous
TACGACCAGTTCTCATTAGTAAGTCGCTTTATTTGACTGAATATGACGTTTATGTTCCAGCGTGTGTCCTTTTGTTCGTACAGCAGATTAACTAGTGATGGTTCAAGGAGCGTTGCAGGTTTAGTCACGGTTTGTATTAGTTTGAATTGAGACGGCTTCTGTGTGTGAATCATGAAGTGAGCAGAATGAATAACGCTCGGCGCTCACCTTGTGTTTTGTAGGCTCCTGCTCTGCATTCGTCTTC
>NW_015706351.1:0-244 GCF_001515625.1 Sinocyclocheilus rhinocerous
AAATTTTGAATGATACCCAGCCCTAGTCTCGGATGGCCTGAGGGTCAGTAAATTAACAGCAAATTTTAATTTTTGCAGAATATTCCTTTGATGTCTCAGGGCTTGAATTTCGGCGTGGAATTGCGCATAATTTTACTGCTTCCCGCAGTTTACGCTCTTGTAACATGGGAAATTCCCGTAAATATTTCAGTGTGAAAGGCGCTCGGGACAGATGACGGAATGTATCATTTGCACGTGCTTTTGA
>NW_015706352.1:0-244 GCF_001515625.1 Sinocyclocheilus rhinocerous
AATCCATATAAAAAGCAGTTATAAAGGCATGAAAAACATTTAAGTACCATGCAGTTGAAGAAACATCCATACAGCATTGGATGGATGGATGGATGGATGGAACCTGGACCCTACAGTTAATGCTAATTTTAATGTTTACGTTTGATTTACACATTTCCAATAAAAAAAATGTTTCTGCGTTGGGCTACTACATTCTAACATTATAACTGTATCTTGCAGCAAAATCAGAAGGGAATGACTTTAA
>NW_015706353.1:0-244 GCF_001515625.1 Sinocyclocheilus rhinocerous
TACGTCTGCGCTGATGCAGTAACCAAACAATCTTCTAAAATATTCTCTATCACATGTACAGCATTCAGAAGTCTGATTCGTTCATTCGGACGATGAACAATTTCACTGCATTTTACGTTTTCTTTTTTGAGGCTTAATTTTTACTTAATGCTGCTATATATATTAGTAGATATATGCACCACCATGAAAACTAGCATATGGTTAATTCAGGATAATTGGGCCATTTTTCCAGTCATCTCAAAAA
>NW_015706354.1:0-244 GCF_001515625.1 Sinocyclocheilus rhinocerous
TATAAGAAGACAGTGGTACCATCTCACTCGATGTGCTCTGCTCTCTCGCGGTTGACTGTGCTCTAAGCTTTTAAAGACCACTAACCAATACAAATGAGATCGACGTGTGTACTGGCCTACATTAAGACTTCAACATTCATTTCAGTGCATCTCACTGACTGAACTCTCTCTGGTTTTCTTTCAGAATGGCTTGAATCTCTTGCACTGTGCTGCCCAGAGGGGTCACATCAGTATTTTGGAGTAT
>NW_015706355.1:0-244 GCF_001515625.1 Sinocyclocheilus rhinocerous
AAAGCAAATCTGCAGGACCGGGCAGTTTTAGCAATGTGGTCTGAATGAATCTCAGCTAATGAATCTACTGAATGAATAGGCAAAAACTCCCACAGAAACACTCAAAAACCTCTTGGAAAGCCTTCCCAGAGGAGAAGGGGACCAACTCCATATTAACGTCTGTTTATTTAGAAAGCTATGTCATAAAAGTCCCTGCTGATTTAATGTTCAGGAGTCCCAATACCTTTGTCCATATGGTGTATAA
>NW_015706356.1:0-244 GCF_001515625.1 Sinocyclocheilus rhinocerous
TATAGAGACATCAGAGCCAGCGGTAAATTCCAGAAGATCTGGCCGTGGTGAGGCACTCTCGGCGGGTGTAATGAGCGCCGAATGGCCGCTGCAGCTCAAGTCTCAGAAAACGTCGAAGCACATTTTCAAACAGACGTTATCTTTATTAACAAACCGTATATTTGACGTCCAAGCAAGAACATTCTCACCTAAAAAACTCTTTAAAACTGCATTTCGTGACACAAAACAGTATTATTTTTAAAAC
>NW_015706357.1:0-244 GCF_001515625.1 Sinocyclocheilus rhinocerous
TATCCAAAGAACATCAACTGGCCACAGGGTTTCGAACCAGGGTTTGGTTATGGTGGAAAGTAAAATAGTCACCATGGCAACATGTTTTTGCACTGGCTCCATTTCTGGAAATGTTTAGGGCCACAAACTATACAAGTATACCAAGTTTCATGCTTTTATGAAAAAAAGTTAACATTATTTTCACATATCACCTGGACTAGTAATGAAATCTGCTTTGTTTACTGCAGACTGACAATTCCAGAGA
>NW_015706358.1:0-244 GCF_001515625.1 Sinocyclocheilus rhinocerous
TTCTTTCTAAAAATGCAAATGACGTGTTAAGCTTTTATTAATTCAAATGACTTTTCCAGGTTCCGAAACTATCTTATATAAGAAATATCTTTAATATTAAAATATTTCAAGCTTGTTTTTTCTTAATTTAAATCATTTTAAGTTATCTTTAGGCCCTATTAGAAGCACAGCAACATCCTGATATTTTTTGGCACTTTTGAAAAAACAAGCGCCACTAATATTTTCTTATTTTATCTAATTATAA
>NW_015706359.1:0-244 GCF_001515625.1 Sinocyclocheilus rhinocerous
TATTAGCATAATGAGGCTGTGATGTGGAAGAGTGATTATTATAAACGTCTGTCTGTCGCTTTATTAAAGGCTGTTTCCTCCTGCGCAATGCACATGTGAAATGTGTGTATATATGTGAATGGCTATTCATTTTTATAAATAAGTAATAAATAATAATTTACTAATGAAATTATACATATTATAAATGCATTATATACATATTATAATTCATTATAAAGTTTTAGCATTTTCTTTAAATAAATGG
>NW_015706360.1:0-244 GCF_001515625.1 Sinocyclocheilus rhinocerous
TTATATCGTTGCAGTGTTAATGTTGTTGCCATTGTTTTATTTTTTTTAATTATTATTCTAAATAGTATATTTTTTTCACAATAGATGTAATAGGCTATTTTTATTAGCTGAAGCTTTAGGCTTAACTGAAAGCTAAATATCATTATCAAATTCTTCTCTAATATTTCATGCTCACTTATTTATATATGTATAGTTAATGCCCCCCATATAGATTGTCTAAGAGTCGCAATAATGAGCGGCTGAC
>NW_015706361.1:0-244 GCF_001515625.1 Sinocyclocheilus rhinocerous
AGCCTTGGTGAACATAAGAGACTTCTTTCAAAAACATTTAAAAAAGCTAATAATTAGATAATAAGATAATAATAAATAAAAAAATATATAAAAAAAACAAATCTGTTGTGGTCTGGTATTGCTTAATTATATTGACATGTTTGCAGTACACGCTCTTAAAAATAAAGGTAGGCTACTTTATTGGCATCTAGATCCATGAAAAAACTTTAACATCCATGGAACCTTTCAAATGCACAAAAGTTTC
>NW_015706362.1:0-244 GCF_001515625.1 Sinocyclocheilus rhinocerous
TATTCTGGCAAAACACTGCAATATTACTAGGGCTGACCCCGAATAATCGACGATTCGATGCTTCGATAGGAGGAGCACTATTCGACTACCAATCTCACAGTCTAATATTCGCGGGGCATTATGATCATGCTGTTTTGGCTTTATGGGGCTATACTTTAATTAGTATAATTAAAATTGAGTTCAATTAAAAACTCTTATGCAATTACTTTATAATATTTAATTAAAATAATAAATATTTATTACA
>NW_015706363.1:0-244 GCF_001515625.1 Sinocyclocheilus rhinocerous
TATTGTCTTTTATTTCAGTTAACAAATAGACACACACATTTATTTATAACTTGTTTGTTTGTTTGTTTTTGTTTTAGTTAATTCAGTGATTATAAAATCTGCAGCGTAGTGTTCATAATCCAAATAAATCTCTTATAGATGTCTGTATATGTCCAACAGCTTAAAAACAGATGAATATCTGAACATGTGCTCTGCAGCATTTCCTGATCTCTCAGCTGTCTCTGTGTTTCAGGTTTCCTCAGCA
>NW_015706364.1:0-244 GCF_001515625.1 Sinocyclocheilus rhinocerous
TATCAGGAAATTTTTATTCTGGAAGTGAACTAATCCTTTAATCATGCTTTTTCATTGAATACTGGTGGAGGGGTAAAATTGCAGGGTTATAAAGGCAATGCATCATTCCAGTTCATGTCATGAAAGATTGGGTGCAAGCTGCAAATAATATTGATTTCAAATGACTCTTGCTCAGCAGATGTAACATCTTGTCCTCTAGCACATGGTCCTAATTTAAGAAGACTAAAACCTCAAAGGACATCCC
>NW_015706365.1:0-244 GCF_001515625.1 Sinocyclocheilus rhinocerous
TGACATCATAAACCGAAAGCAATCTTTCCGTGACTTACTTTTCAAGTGTTTTAAAATTGATCATCCCAGTATAATGTGATCCAGCAGGCTGTACTTAAAGACATTGTGGGCCGTATGCACCAGTTGCCCATCCATGGTCTGCAATATACTGTATATGATGTGGATTTGCAATGCTAGAGGCGTTGTATGTAAAAAAGTCATGTGCCGTGTTTGTCAAATCAGTGAACCAGACATCATAGATACA
>NW_015706366.1:0-244 GCF_001515625.1 Sinocyclocheilus rhinocerous
TATTTGGGGTAAATAAAGGAAAACGTATACACTGTAATTATGAAACAAAACCATTGACTGTACCAAGTTGTACTAGACAAGTGTGAAATTAATGTGAAAAATTACACTCTGAACCCCATGTTGATTTACACAAACTGAGAAAGTCAAAAAGAGTCTGTGCCCTGCTCTCCCCTACACTTGTTGTTGTGTTAATGTTATTTTTAATGTTATAAGTTAATACCAAAGTCCATATAAAAGGAATGAC
>NW_015706367.1:0-244 GCF_001515625.1 Sinocyclocheilus rhinocerous
TTGACTGAAAACAATGTTTCTTAGAAGATATCTCACCTGTTACGTCAATGTGAGAAAATATATTATGTGTCAGTTATTAGCACCTTAATTTTTCTATTTTTTTCTAAAAAGAAGCATATTCAATATGTAGTTTACATATTTTGTTCTTTTGAATAGTCTATAATGCATGTAACACTGCTTTGGGGGAAATGTATGCACTATGAATGTAACAATTTAAGGTTTAAACTTGAATAAAAATATTAGA
>NW_015706368.1:0-244 GCF_001515625.1 Sinocyclocheilus rhinocerous
TAGTCTTCGAAAGTTTTGAAAAAAGTTTAAAAAGTTTTGACGTTTGAAGGTTTATATTCCTTACAGACAGAGAACAACAGCTAGCTAGCTAGATCATACTTCCTCTCGTCATCCTTTTTTATTATTATTTGTAAGCAGGATACATTGGAAATAGAGAGCAGAAACTTATATAACCTTAACTGAAATCTATTTCCTGTATAAAAAAGAACTTTGTTCTCTCTCACGATACAGGAATGGGCATGGA
>NW_015706369.1:0-244 GCF_001515625.1 Sinocyclocheilus rhinocerous
AGACTAAAAGTAGACTTTCCTATTTTTAGTTTAAAAGAAGTATACAAATAGCACACTTGAATAAATTTATTTTTCGTAAGGGGAGCAATGGAGCTCAGCAAACAAAAATGCAGTTTGTTCTGGTATAATTACCTCTAGTGCTTATGTAAATCCTATGTGACACACCTTACTCCGGCACAGCCTAAACCAGGGACAGTGCGCTATAATTAGATAAATAATAATCAAACCTAAACCCAGCTGTCGC
>NW_015706370.1:0-244 GCF_001515625.1 Sinocyclocheilus rhinocerous
AAAGCACTAGCAGCCTGTGAAGTGTCACCATTGAGATTTCCAATAGAGTGAATTACAAGAAGGCAAGAGAGCATCTTATCATAGGGAAAAAAGGAAAGAAGTGAAAATGCTCATCAGTGAAGATGATGAGGAGAACTGAAGTACTTCTACACAGAATTAGTGTGTTCCTCGCATTAAGAATCTGGATCCTCACCAACTTCTGTCACTACCCTGACCACCTGTGGTCACACTGAATCAAACCACT
>NW_015706371.1:0-244 GCF_001515625.1 Sinocyclocheilus rhinocerous
AAAACCATTACTGCATGTAAAGAACCTTTAAAGAACCATCTTTTAATAGAGTGCTGTGCACAGTGACTAGAACTTCTCATCAAAATGACAGCTTCTTTCCTGAGGCCATCTATTGTCATAGTCTGTGTCTTTCCTTGTCTTCCCTGTTTGACCTAGTTTTCCCTCGTGTCTGATTAGTTCATTCTGTTTGCCTGTGTTTGTTTGTTATCTCATTAGTTCCCTCTTTTAGTTTCTGTATAAGTAC
>NW_015706372.1:0-244 GCF_001515625.1 Sinocyclocheilus rhinocerous
ATGTGATATTATTGGGGTCTTTTTCTCAGGAGAACCATTGATCGATTAACTAAACAGGATCAATTTGAGACTTCTGCTGAAGTCTCCTGAAATGTTTCTCTTGAAAAAAAAGAGACTAATCTCATGTTTTTCTTCTAGATTCTCAAAAATGTTTCAAACTGCTCAGATTTGCCAAAATACCAAAGTTTGCAATCAAAGCCAGAGATCTCAATATGAACTCAAACATTTTTCATCACATTCTTCC
>NW_015706373.1:0-244 GCF_001515625.1 Sinocyclocheilus rhinocerous
TCACCCTGCATGACAGATGTGTCTCCCTTCCCCCACTACCTCCCCCTCCAGCACCCCCATTTTTCCTCACTGGCCCTTTATTTCATCCTACATGCATTGGTAGGGAGGAAATGTGCCTGCCACATGATGATATCTTGATTTTTCCAAAAAGTTTCCCATTTCCTGTGAGTTCTGACTCACAGACATTAACAAAACGGCACACAATCAACCACGTCTCCAAAAGTTATTCAATATGGCATAAGGC
>NW_015706374.1:0-244 GCF_001515625.1 Sinocyclocheilus rhinocerous
TCATAAAATGTTAAGTGCAAGTGTCTGATAAAGCCACAATACCAAACACTGACGACACAGTCTTTATTTTAAAAAAATTATAATAATTCCCCCCTTTGTATCCTTTTTTTTTTGTTGCTATATTTCTATATTTCAGTGTTTAGTGGTGTGCCGTGGTAATTTTTATTTATCAAAACTGTGCCATGGCAGAAAAAAAGGTTGGGAAAAACTGCCCTAGTGTGCGGGGAGCACTGCCAAGCTCAAC
>NW_015706375.1:0-244 GCF_001515625.1 Sinocyclocheilus rhinocerous
TCATTAATTTTCCTCCACCTGTAAACTGTTAGTGTCTTAAGAACTATTACACAAGTGCATGCAATAATTGTTTATGTTCATCAAACAAGCATGAAAAACATTGTTTAACTCTTTCCAGTGAAGATCTGTAAAACTTATTTGGATTATCTTTAAAATACATTATACTGAGGAAGGTACATTTCTTTTTTTGCTGAGTTTATTTTGTTGTTTTTGTAACTTAAACATCAGACCTCCTTAGTAATTT
>NW_015706376.1:0-244 GCF_001515625.1 Sinocyclocheilus rhinocerous
TAACATTGCCTCTGCATGGCATTTTACTTGCTTTAAAATGTGTGTCAAAAAAGATGGATGGATGGATGGATAGATAGATAGATTTTTAGGTATTATATTGGTGGATAAGAATTAAAAAAAAAAAATGTAGTGAAAAACAGTCAGAAACGCTCCTGTTTATTTTTAAAAGAAGTGTCTTATGCTGCCCAAGGCTTTACAAATTTGATAAAAATACATTAAAAACAGTAATATTGTGAAATATTAT
>NW_015706377.1:0-244 GCF_001515625.1 Sinocyclocheilus rhinocerous
TAGGAATGCGGCGATAGGTGTCGTATTCCTATAGGTAGATGTGATAAGCTGAGAATCAGCTGATGCAAGCTTGAGTCACGTGACCTGCCAGAACTAACGCTAACGCTTAATTTATGTCAGCATTTAAAACTTTAACACAACCAACCTTTCGCTTCTGTTGGAAGCTGCTTTTCATCTATGAAGATGAATTCTCCTCTTCCACCCACACAAACAGAAATGTTTCCATTTAACTGAAAAACTTGAA
>NW_015706378.1:0-244 GCF_001515625.1 Sinocyclocheilus rhinocerous
TCATTGCCATCCACACTGAATGCATGTTAATGCTCACTGAACAAAGTCTTTGCTAATGGCGTTTGGAGAGAGTAGTTTTCAGCACGACGAGATGAGTTTCTCTGCAGTTTTCAGCCAAGCAAGATATCCACTCACACTCGCAGCATCTCAAACGTGCTCCTGTAAAATAAAAAAAATAAAAAAAGATCATTTTACATTCATCAGGTGAAATGTCAGAGACAAGTATCAATTACAATACAAAAAT
>NW_015706379.1:0-244 GCF_001515625.1 Sinocyclocheilus rhinocerous
TCCATCCATCATCCGTTTATCCATCCATCTGTCCAACCATCCATCATCTATCATCCATCTGCCCATCTATCCATTTATGTATTCAAACATTTATCCATCTGTCCATCAGTCCATCCATTATCTCTTTATCATCTATCCATCAATCCACCCCCCCTCCATCCATCCATCTATCATCCATTCATCCATCCATCTATCCACCCACCCACCCCTCCATCCATCCATCTATCTATCATCCATCCATCCA
>NW_015706380.1:0-244 GCF_001515625.1 Sinocyclocheilus rhinocerous
GATGGGCACAGACTCCTTTTCTTTAGCCTTAGACTACAATTCCATTAAGTTCAAGCATGTTTCGTTTTCTAAGCAAATTTTAGAACACATCGTTTTCATTCGTCACATGTTTCTGTTTGAATTTGCTGTTTTTGGAACAGCTTAGTTTGTGATTCTCAGTTGTTTGGTGTATAATGCCCAGTTTCTCTCTGTAACCATGTACAAAGTCAGAAAATATGATGCATAGTGTTTTAAAATCTGTTCA
>NW_015706381.1:0-244 GCF_001515625.1 Sinocyclocheilus rhinocerous
ATATTGAGTATCTGCCGATACAGAGTCCCGATCCAATACTTGTATGTTTGATTAGTGTTGGAGCTGAGCTTTGCAGGACAGTCGATTGCCAGGAGCAGGATTGGGCACCCTTGATCTAAACTCTGCAGGGCTCCGGCCCTCCAGGAGCTGAGTTTGACAGCCTTTCGTCACTCTCATCAAAGAAACTCAACACAACCCCATATGACACTGTCTACTAGGGGTGTAACAGTTCGAGGAAAAAAAT
>NW_015706382.1:0-244 GCF_001515625.1 Sinocyclocheilus rhinocerous
AGAAGGCCGGGAAAGATTGAATCCTCTTTCTCTGAGGTGAGAAAGGGGTGCATCTCTGGAAATAGTCAGTGATAGATGAGATACATGGAGCAAGACACTCTGGCCCGGTCTCCAGCCAAGCTGAATCAGACAAACCGTCTGCTTGAGCGTGCACACATATCTCTCTCTGCACTGCTTACACAGTACCCTTTTTTACAACTGATTACTTACCAGCAACAATACATCTATATTCATTTGTGCTGCA
>NW_015706383.1:0-244 GCF_001515625.1 Sinocyclocheilus rhinocerous
TTTACGTAATGTTTATTAACAAGCACAATGTGCGACAACAAAATCAAACTACAACACAAAAAAGAACAGCCAGACAACCCTGTAACATTTTATCAATTTATAAACCCATTTAATCACAAATTTTTCCCAGACATGAAAATATCCAAATGATGTGTCGTTAGTAACCCTTTGAAATAATCAATAATTTAAAAAAAATAAAATTTTGAAAAGTGTGTGAAAAATTGTGTTTTATGGTCGGTCACAA
>NW_015706384.1:0-244 GCF_001515625.1 Sinocyclocheilus rhinocerous
CTAGGCCTATTCGAATTTAACAAATACAGTATCAACAATCATTAAACAGAAAAATACTGAAAAATTACCCAATATATGGTGTCCGTATTTGTCATTTGAGGGAGGTCTTTCAGTGCACAAATGGAACAGTAGTCCTCTTTTGATTCTAAAATGCATAGTTGGGAATAATTTAACTGTCAACCATTTCACTGAAATGAAATTTTTTTTTTGCCCATTACACAAAAATGTTTCACAGTTTTGAGCA
>NW_015706385.1:0-244 GCF_001515625.1 Sinocyclocheilus rhinocerous
TCCTCTTTTACATCACCTCAGTTGCCGAGTCCGTGGTTTTCCCGCGGAACTGGGCTACTTTAACACTTTTGCCACTTGCGGGTTGAAGCGACCCAAATAACATGATATGAATGTGAATTTTACCGTGGGAGGAACCCCACTGAAAAACGTGTATTTTACCCCCGAACGCGATTTTTACCGGGGAACCCCCCTCGAAACTGATTGGGCTAGTTTTGAGTAGCAATTGGGCGGGTTTTGTTGCGAA
>NW_015706386.1:0-244 GCF_001515625.1 Sinocyclocheilus rhinocerous
ATTGGGTGAAGGATTTTAATATAGCTAGAGACTAGATGATATTAACATGCATGTGGGCTCTTTTTACTTGGGCCGTTGTGTGTTGTACATCACTACAATATTGACAAATGACAAAGGACTATTTTTGCACACCTAAATATCTATTGTGAGGGCACCTTTAGAATACCTTAGTAACACCCTAAAAACCACTCAGAACACATTAGCAATGGGCAATGGCTTAGCGAATGAGAAGTTATGGACTTTA
>NW_015706387.1:0-244 GCF_001515625.1 Sinocyclocheilus rhinocerous
AGAAACGGCTGAAAACACATCTCTTTCATCTTCATTTGACCCTCTGATTCTAGCACTCTCTATTCTAATGCTACTTCTAATTTTATCTCAGTTTTTTTTTTATTAAAGAACTTGGCCCTCTAACATTTGCACTCTCTATTCTATCTAACTACTTGTTTTATTTGTAAAGAAAGAATAGCCTCTAACACTAGCGTTCTCTTTCTCTATTCTTTCTACTTGTTTTCTTTTTATTTATTATAAATAA
>NW_015706388.1:0-244 GCF_001515625.1 Sinocyclocheilus rhinocerous
TCTGATAGTGGGACTGTACGTACGGTAGCTGATATCTCCATATACCCACATTACTGCAGGTTTCTGGAGGGAACAGTTCACTCAAAACTGGAAAATCTGTCATGATTTACTCAACCTGCAATGTTCAAAATTAATTCAAAATTTTTCCAACAACAACATTTATAATTATGATTATAATTACCATTATTAGTGGAAAAACTATTTTTTGTTCCCTAATGTAGGCATCATTTACAATCATTTATAC
>NW_015706389.1:0-244 GCF_001515625.1 Sinocyclocheilus rhinocerous
TCGCATCATATGACCCCTTTAATTATTATTAGCAATGGAAAAAAATTCTTGTAAAACGTAGGAATTAATAGTTTTATTTAGCAATAATTCATTAAATTGATAAAATTAGAGCAGACATTTATAGGTTAATGTTACAAAAAAAAATGATTTCAAATAAATGCTATTCTTTTAATTTTCTATCGAAACTTCAAAGTATCAAATTGAATCAGTTGGCTCGCGAAATCATACAGTTTCAAAAGGCTGG
>NW_015706390.1:0-244 GCF_001515625.1 Sinocyclocheilus rhinocerous
AACTGTAAACTTAAATTGAGACTCCCTGAGATTACACTTCACATTTGATGGTATTTTGTTTAAATATTTCTGTTTGTTCATACTTTCTGAAATCAGTTAAAAAAATATTAGGGTTTTACGTTACAATGTATGTTGTTTTATTAATGCTTACTGCATTACTTTAGTGTTTGTGTGTTACCGTGATGGTGATTTGTGTTTGTGTGCACGACAGCTTGCACCTTATGTATTAGCATTTACCTCAACT
>NW_015706391.1:0-244 GCF_001515625.1 Sinocyclocheilus rhinocerous
TCACTCACTCACTCACTCACTCACTCACAAACACACACACACACATGGCAGAGCAATAGCAGTCATTAAAGAATAATAATGAAGCTCTGTGAATACACGATGCAATGATTTTGTAGGCTTTCTTAAAAAGCAGAATTGCATAACATATTAAGACTCTTTTTTCACTGAATACATTTATTATTTTGGCCCCTTGGCATCTTTGTTAAAGGGATAGTTCACTCAAAAATGAAAATTCTGTCATTAA
>NW_015706392.1:0-244 GCF_001515625.1 Sinocyclocheilus rhinocerous
AATATAACTTTGGACAGATCAGCAAATATTAGTTCTGGTTTGGATGCACCTTCCGGGATTAACACATTTATTACTGAACTGAATATTATTGATGCCTGGCGTCTACGATATCCCCTAGTGAAAAATTATACCTTCTTCTCTTGTAGGCATAAGACATTTTCCAGAATCGACTACATTTTTGTTTCGCCACAGTTAAATCAATTAATCACATCTGTAGACATTCTTCCTATCATTATTTCAGATC
>NW_015706393.1:0-244 GCF_001515625.1 Sinocyclocheilus rhinocerous
TCCTTATTTTCTTCTTTTTATCCTCCCACCCCTCGTTATCCGTCTTCAGCTACAAACAATTTGCTTAAAGGAAAAGATTAGAATTGTAAATAAGCCTGCTATAGAAGTACATTTCTCTTTTTGTGGGGAATGTAAAGAACAAAACAAGAGGGTAACATAATTTTTCACTTGTGTATGTACAACAAATGGATTTAATATTCATATATTTTATATATATTTCAATGCATATTTTATATAAACATAT
>NW_015706394.1:0-244 GCF_001515625.1 Sinocyclocheilus rhinocerous
TTGGGTGAATTATTTCTTTAATTAGTCATAGCATGTAATTTAAATGACATGAAATAACACTTTTTATTACAACAATTACTCAAAATTCACTCAAAAATATTAGAAAATTATTTGAATATTTGTGCACTGACAAAGCTGTTGGCAGAATGACTTTAAATGGCCAAATATCGCAGATTAATCAGCCTGGATGATAAGTCGTTCACTCACTCTTATAATAAAAAAAAAGCGCTGCAATTTATAGTGC
>NW_015706395.1:0-244 GCF_001515625.1 Sinocyclocheilus rhinocerous
TTACACATTTTTTTTAAAGCCATGGTTGTTTGGGTTGTTTAGTGTTGTTTTAGCCTTATGTACGTGTCAGTAGGACTCAAGTGCTTCTTCATGAACACCAAACCAGAAATGTGTCCTTTTTGGCATATATTAAATGGATATCATGTAAAAATATAACTAATATTGTGAAACTCACTTTTTTAACAAAAACTGTAGGTGTAAACTCAAAAGTAGCACATACATTCTGATGCGTTTTTCATCCACA
>NW_015706396.1:0-244 GCF_001515625.1 Sinocyclocheilus rhinocerous
CCAGTGCAGCAGGCAAGCTTGGAATATGGAAAAGCTTACATTCAGTGGATGGACATATAGTCATTACATTGATTTTGTCAGGAGAAAAGATGATCTGAACACTGATGTATAAGTTGTGGCACTACTTTACTCTGGCATTGCATGGCTTGTCCACCCACATACCTCTGATCCCGATATAAATTGTATCTTTGTAGACAACGAAACATTTTCTTATGAACTTATATGATTTATTTTGATAAAATAC
>NW_015706397.1:0-244 GCF_001515625.1 Sinocyclocheilus rhinocerous
TTAGCCAACGGTCCGTGGGCGTGACGTCTGAGGCTGAGACTATGTCAGAACTAAAGAAGCAATTTTATGTCATCTCATAGTAGTGTAGGATGAACGTACTCGGGTACTAACGTAATCTTGGTTCCCTGAGATACGGGAATGAATACTGCGTCGCTTAAGACACTATGGGACAAAAGTCCTTTTTTATCTGACACTGAAGCCTTTTTTAATAATGCAGTGTAACTGCACGGCCATTGATTCGTGC
>NW_015706398.1:0-244 GCF_001515625.1 Sinocyclocheilus rhinocerous
TTCAAATAACTACGGCAGTAAAATCGAACGCTCATTGGTCCTCGCATGCTTCGTCACAGATTGCACATGCCGTGTTTCTGGTGAGGTGCGTCGTTTGAATGATGCGGGCTTTTAAAACTGAGTGGTTCGGATGATAATCTGGATAATATTTTCAGTGATTAACAATTTAAATTCTGCTCTGTACCTCACTCAAAATTACTGTATTTCACCTGTGGCTGCAACGCATCATTTGGACTACTTTTGG
>NW_015706399.1:0-244 GCF_001515625.1 Sinocyclocheilus rhinocerous
TTATCATATAATAAATAAAAAGAAAACAGATAGAATAGAAAAAGAGCAAGCTAGTGTTAGTTATTATTATTTTGTGGTAGTAGTATTTTAATTAGGCAATGTTAATTAAAATGTAATGAAATAAAAATATTAATAAATTCAATATAATTCTATTCATATAAATGTAATTGTATTGTAAATATGTATTTATATATATGCAATTTTGTAACGCCCCTGTGTCCTTATTTGGTTGTTCCTGTCCTCA
>NW_015706400.1:0-244 GCF_001515625.1 Sinocyclocheilus rhinocerous
AAAATGGTTTCGCTTTATTAAAAACAATAACTCATAAGCAAATAATAACAAAAGTAACAGCGAGTAGTTTTCACCCGAATTGCGGCAGCCCAAAACTGATAAAACACTGGATTATGTAGGAGAGGGTGTGTACAATATTTCTCCCCTGCAAAGCATTCACGAAACCTTCCCTATTGGATAAATGCAAGTTACACTAAACACTTCCCAGCAAACAGGGGACGTCCCCCGGACGTTCCGAACGTCC
>NW_015706401.1:0-244 GCF_001515625.1 Sinocyclocheilus rhinocerous
CGAGGCACAAGAACCTTGATGTAATTATAGCATTCATCCTGAAAACAGAAGATACATGTTTTAAAGGGATAGTTCACCCAAAAACTACAATTCTGAACAGAAGAGAAAGTAGAAGGAAAAATTAGGAATATTATGTCTCTAAAATAAATTTTCTTTTGCATAATTGTGACCCTGGACCACAAAACCAGTCAATTTTTCGAATAATAAGCTGAATAAATAAGCTTTCCATTGATGTATGGTTTGT
>NW_015706402.1:0-244 GCF_001515625.1 Sinocyclocheilus rhinocerous
ACACTCAAAGACTCGTATTATATTTGTAAAGAGACATGGCCATTGTATCGTCAACTATATCATCTACATGAGTCATTTGTGTGTGGACCCCGATAATTTCCTCTTGTGACTAGATTTCTAACTAGCACTGTAATTACTATTCTGTTCAATAATTTCACTAAAATCCAGAGTTGCCACTGAGGTACAGTACATACTGAACCATGGATTTTGTGTACTGTTGCAGCCCTACTCAAAAGCCTACACA
>NW_015706403.1:0-244 GCF_001515625.1 Sinocyclocheilus rhinocerous
AATGCAGTTTAGCAAAAATTCATTTTATTGATTTTGAGGAACTGGATAATGTCTCTAAATTATCATTTAAGGCATGATGCTGCATGTTTTTCCAGAAAAGACTGTCATGGTTAATCAGATTTTTGTTTTGGACAGAAAAAAAATCTTATATAATATAATAAATGACTATGAGTTAATTTGATCATTAATATATATAAATATATATATATCAGTGTAATAGATGCATCAGCATTAGTTCCCTTTC
>NW_015706404.1:0-244 GCF_001515625.1 Sinocyclocheilus rhinocerous
TCATTCTTTCCAGATCTTGCCTCAACTTTTCACGAAGAGGTGCTGGAACCCGTCTTGGGGCATGGACTACTGGCTGTGATTCTTTTTCAACTGTATTTTGTAGGTGAATGGTAATTCTCCGAACCCTTCAAAAATGTCAGGAAACTTTTCCACTATGTTCCCCACATCGTTCTGTGTTTCGCCATTATTTATTACATACACTCTTTTCACTAGACCTAGGTCTTCACATGCGTTATCTCCCAAC
>NW_015706405.1:0-244 GCF_001515625.1 Sinocyclocheilus rhinocerous
TTCCTAAGACATAATTGATTCAAAAACATAATTTTATGCCTAATATTGACTTCAAGGTTAGAATTATGGCCAGTTACAGAAGAAAATGCAAACATGACCCAGATGTTTTACTACTGTAAAACATTTTTTTTATTAGGTACCTGTAATATTAGCCCCTTTTGCAAATCAGTTTTTTTTTCAAGATGCAGGGCTGTGTTGTCAGAGAGATACATATGATACATATAATACATAATAAAGGCTCTCT
>NW_015706406.1:0-244 GCF_001515625.1 Sinocyclocheilus rhinocerous
TGGAGTCTCTATCTCAAACTTTCTAGCGCCACCAATAGGCCAAATCTGCACTCATATTTCTGCTAATAATTTTCGAACCATAAGGTCTAGAAGCAAAATTATGTTTTCCTCTGATTCCTCATGCAGAGTCGAATGCATACCAAAAGTTACATTTCGACAGGTCAAGAGTTTTTTTGCAATTTTGAATTATGTGAAAAATCTACTTTTTCGAACTTGTCCTAGATGGTTTGTCTGATTTTCACCA
>NW_015706407.1:0-244 GCF_001515625.1 Sinocyclocheilus rhinocerous
ACCTTCAAAAGCACGCTCCTTCCAGTCACTCACCGTCCGGTCTACTGTTCACCCTGGCGAACTATTCCAGACCCTTACCTGCTATTTACCGGTTGTCTCTACTTGCCTCTAGTGTCTACTACGTTCCTATCCCTACTACAGCGATCCTGTCCTTCGTCGTACCTTTTCATTCCCCGGACTTCTGCAACAGAGCAGACTGCAATTACCCAGAGCTAAGAACCCTCAAACTCTCTCTTATTCTCAC
>NW_015706408.1:0-244 GCF_001515625.1 Sinocyclocheilus rhinocerous
GTAGTCCTTCCACTTAAAACTGAAGGATCGCGCTGAGAGATGTTTCGGTAATTAGTGACTACTGTAATTGCACGTTGGAAATGAAAAAAAAATGGGTTTATACAATATAAAGAACTTTTTAACAAGTATAATGGTAGGATATTATATAATGGTAGGATATATATACGGGGCTAAAGTCACACTGGGGTAAAAAAAAACAAAAAAACACATTTGATTTTATTTTCTTCTAGTGTACTAGATGGCA
>NW_015706409.1:0-244 GCF_001515625.1 Sinocyclocheilus rhinocerous
TGAACACATAATATCATCATAACATATAAACATACACCTTTAAAAGTTTGGGATCAGTAAGATTAATCAAAAATACAGGAAAAACCTTAAATGAAATATTATTACTAGTGCTGTCAAAATTAACGCATTAAAGCATGCAATTAATTTTTTCAGTTTAACGCACCAAAAATATTTAACATAATTAACACAGGGGCAGAGATAGGTTGTCCACAACTGATGCTTCTGTTCTTTTTTCTTGACAACA
>NW_015706410.1:0-244 GCF_001515625.1 Sinocyclocheilus rhinocerous
AAAACTTGAAATCGCATCATATGACCCCTTAAAGACAATTGAATATAATAAAAAAAAAACTCCTAAGAAATAAATGATGTCATATATATCATGAAATAGTCGCCAGTGGTGACCTCAGCAAAAAATTCACTCGCAAATTAGTATTTTTGGTCGCAGTCTGGAGCCCTGCTTTAAGAAGTTAATTCTTTCATCAACTTCGCATGAGGAGCGAGGTGCAAATACCCAGTAAACTGCTTCTCACTGC
>NW_015706411.1:0-244 GCF_001515625.1 Sinocyclocheilus rhinocerous
TGCACACATAAATGTAATAATAATACTACTACTACTAATAATAATAGAGGCAATAGTATGAGAAAAAAAAAGTTCACAAATAAAACCTACTCCAATAAACTGTTTAATTTACAACTTCAAAAAAATTGATGCAATATTGTGAGAAAAAAAAACTAATAAAAAATTCACAATATAATAAAAAAAATGGGGGAAAATCTGAAAAAAAAAATGGTGTAGTATTAATTGTGTAGTATATTGCTAACAC
>NW_015706412.1:0-244 GCF_001515625.1 Sinocyclocheilus rhinocerous
TTTCTTATTTTCAACTTTAGCTCACAATTAGGCTTCCTTTTTTATTTTATTATTTTTTTTAACTCTGAGATGAAAACAGCCTTCTATATACATCTGCCAATCTCCAAAAAGAAGAAAAAATAAATTAAAAAAAAAAACGTAAAATGAGTCCATATGACATGCATTTTATTGTCTATTGCAAACATTATGCTGAGAATAACCCAGAATATTCCTTCAAAACAAGCATCTCAGCCAATTATCAAGC
>NW_015706413.1:0-244 GCF_001515625.1 Sinocyclocheilus rhinocerous
TTTCTCCCCTAAAATCTTTTCCACCTTAAACGCTTTGTTTTTGCTAGCAATTATTTTTTGTAATTCTTCTTCGTAAAACACGCCGTCGATGACATCACTGTCATAATCAGACAGTCTATATACGGGGGGATCACGCGGGATACATGCGGTGATAGTGAAAAATTCTTCGGTGTAGTTCTGTTCATAACCCTTGGCGAACGGCCCTCTCACTTTAGAAATCCTGACCACATCCCCTACTTTATAT
>NW_015706414.1:0-244 GCF_001515625.1 Sinocyclocheilus rhinocerous
GTTCGATTCCGAAATTTTTGGAATCGATTCCTCACTGTTGTTTTCTTTTCTTTTTCGATTCTTGTTATTTTAGATTGAAGGAACCTATAATTTCACCATGACTGCAGGATAAAGGTCGTAGAAAGTATTCTTCTCATAATATGAAGCTTTATTTGTAAAAAAAAAAAATAGAATAAAATGACGATACATAAATTGTAAGTTTGTCTGCTTTGCCCGTGAAATTAGTCATAGCCCACAGCTCAAC
>NW_015706415.1:0-244 GCF_001515625.1 Sinocyclocheilus rhinocerous
TTTTATTAAAAATACATATTTAAAGTACATTTTAAATAAATATTTTTAAAGATTTTTTAGCAATGCTTTAAAGAAGTACGCTTACTTAGGTGCACACTAACATACTAAAGCACATATAAATTATTTGATTATAACTGTAATCTGATATTACATTTTAAATCTACTAAATTCAACCTGATCTCATGAAAGTGCGTATAACTAGTACGCCAAATAAAAACAAAAACTCGTGGTATTGATACGCAAA
>NW_015706416.1:0-244 GCF_001515625.1 Sinocyclocheilus rhinocerous
CAAAAATGGGGAAAGAGCACTTTTCAAGTTTTTCTCCAAAGTTTGGATGCCTGTAACTCAAGAAATATTAGATATATTGTAATGCCATTTTAGATATTGGGTCTTTAAAAACTTTCCTTTTGGCATCTTATTTTTTAAGGCCCTGTATGGTTCAGTTCCAGAGATATTGGAATTTCAGTTTGGCTCCAGGAGTAAATCATTCAATTGTACACATTTTCAGTGGTCAAAAACCAAATGTGGGTCA
>NW_015706417.1:0-244 GCF_001515625.1 Sinocyclocheilus rhinocerous
AGTTTATTTAGTTTTAGTTATTTTAGCACTTCAAGTTAAACTAAAGGAAGATGACAAATGTTGCCTTGGCAACTATCTGAAATAAAATACGTTTTTTTTTAAATATATATTCTATTTTATTCCAGTTAATGTTTTATTACAATTTTTTTAATGGTTTTAGTTTCAGTAACTATCATAACCCTAGGTAAAGTACTTATTATTATTATTATTATTATTATTATTGTTAAAATTATTGCATTTGATT
>NW_015706418.1:0-244 GCF_001515625.1 Sinocyclocheilus rhinocerous
TTTTTTTTTTTTTTACAATACACATTGTTTCAAAGCAGCTTGACAGAAAGTAAATCAGTCACTCCTGAGCTTCATCTCTGTTTGGATGCTGACAGTCAGACTGATCACTAGGTTTTGGAGACAAACTAATTTCTACACCATTAGTTATTATAAACTTCGTCCTGTGTAACTGTAAGGAACTATAATGCTCTTCTCAACCGGTGTGTTTCAGGAATGGACATGATAAATGGAGCGATAGACAGTC
>NW_015706419.1:0-244 GCF_001515625.1 Sinocyclocheilus rhinocerous
GTGTGTTATATATATATATATATATATATGTGTGTGTGTGTGTGTAGGGTATCAGAGCGAATCAGACAATTTAAGATTCGTTCAGATTGGTGTTGGAACAACCCAAAAGAGCCAAATTCCACAAAGAGGCCCAGGATAAGACAACGTCATAAATCTGTCCACGATACCCTAGCGCCACGAGTCTGAAGTGAGCCTAACGAACTAGCAGCTTTGAACAGCTTTCAACATTAACACAAAAGAACAC
>NW_015706420.1:0-244 GCF_001515625.1 Sinocyclocheilus rhinocerous
TTTTGCCTCAAACGTATTACTTGCTTTAGCACGAGTAATGCAACATCCTTTCAAAACAAATAGAAAATGTATTTTTTGATATACCAGATCAATACTCGTTCATAATAACAGACTGACCGCTGCACTTTTTTTAAATGAAGTTTTCCTGACTCATTGATAAAGACAGCCTCAGTCTTTCATCCTATTCAGCAAACTCCTCCTAATTTTCAGTTAACATGCAACTGGTCATTAGAGCCAAACTCTC
>NW_015706421.1:0-244 GCF_001515625.1 Sinocyclocheilus rhinocerous
TCGCATATGCGAGTGATTTACTCGCAATGTAGAGGGTTGTTAATTATGTTTAAAGGTAACTGCACACTTAAAACAAAAGGCTGTCTTAGTATTGTATTGTATTGTAATTAACTAGGGCAAGGAATTAAATAAGTCCAGAATCTTAAAGGAAACTAGTAGTACTAAGAAATACACCAAAACCAGGTTGAATTCTGTATAGGAAAAAGAAAAAAAACATGACCAGACGAAAGAAAGGTAAGAAAAC
>NW_015706422.1:0-244 GCF_001515625.1 Sinocyclocheilus rhinocerous
TTTTGCCTCCTCCATCTTCCCAGGTTAAAAAAAGTGCACTTCCATAATGTACTTAAAGCGAGCTATTTTCGGGCACTAATTTTGTATTTAATATACTAAAAACGATTCTTTAGTAGTACTTAAGATCATCTAAGTGCACTCAACTGTGCTATTTTGGGACACCGTGAATATGAACTAAAATGCACTTTTAACACACTATCTCTATTTAAAAAATGTATTTAGTCACCACTTGTAGTACACTTGA
>NW_015706423.1:0-244 GCF_001515625.1 Sinocyclocheilus rhinocerous
TTTTGTAGTTTACGTGGAGATGATAACGGTATCATTTTCAAAAACTTGCACTTTGAAACCAATTTTCAGGCCCCCAAAACACTGTTGTCGTGTAAATGAACGGCTATAAAAAGGTTTTAATTTTTTAGTTGAAAAATGTGTCATGTAAACGCCCCTTAAAAATAACTTTTTCAAAAGGTGTGTCACAGAACAACCATTATTTTTTGGTTCCCTAAAGAACCTTCCAGTGAACAGTTCTTAAAAG
>NW_015706424.1:0-244 GCF_001515625.1 Sinocyclocheilus rhinocerous
CCTCTGTTAGAAACATCACAGTAAAGAAGATATACTAGATACAGTACTCAGAGAAAGTATTAACACGGGTGCAAAACTTCTTTAATAACACTTTGGTCCTGTTAAATATTGTATTTATTATTTGAAAACTGCAAGTTAAACAGTAAGTCAGCAAAACATTTGGTGGGGAATAGAACTAGTATTGAACAGTATGAACGACCTGAACTCACAGTGGTCTTATGAGGAGTTGATCACTCTCTTCTGC
>NW_015706425.1:0-244 GCF_001515625.1 Sinocyclocheilus rhinocerous
GGGGCAGTCCCCGCTTACGGCCTTACCACCCTGTCTGCGCCCGATATCGTCTGATCTCGGAATCTAAGCAGAGTGGGGCCTGGTTATTACTTGGATGGGACACCGCCTGGGAATACCAGGTGCTGTAAGTTCTAGCGTTTTCTTCACTACTTATCTAATACACTAGCCAATAGAATGACTGATCTTTAAATAGCCAACTCTTTGAAGCAGTCCCTGCTTACGGCCATACCACCCAGTCTGCGCC
>NW_015706426.1:0-244 GCF_001515625.1 Sinocyclocheilus rhinocerous
GTAATGCTATATTCTTCCAAATCTTTTCTGATGAAGAAAAAAAAAACTCTTCTACATCTCGGATGGCCTGAGGGTGAGTACATTTTCACAAATGTTCATTTTTGGGTGAACTATTCCTTTAAACCCTGCAAGCTTGCATTCATCTGCCTCCATTTTTGAGTGCAATGGCCATATCTCAACATTCAATCAATAATCGATGAATAAAACCAAGTTCCATCCTACAAGTTTTCTTTTTCACTAATCC
>NW_015706427.1:0-244 GCF_001515625.1 Sinocyclocheilus rhinocerous
TTTGGCTCGATGAGATCTATATGTGTACTGAGTTTCATATGTATATGTGCAAGTATGTATGATATATGTCCCACCGTATTCCAGGGGGTGCTGTAGAGCCCCTGTGCCACGCCCGTGTACCAGTCTCTGCCCGACTCTAATGGCCACAGATTCCAAGGTGTGTGCCAATTTTCAAGAGTTTTTGAGCTCAATAAGGGCGCCAAAAGCCCCAATAACCTTGGAAAAAAATAAGAAGAATCGTAAT
>NW_015706428.1:0-244 GCF_001515625.1 Sinocyclocheilus rhinocerous
TTTTACAGTCTTTTACCGTTAAATTCACGGTCATTTTTTATAGTGCATATTTAGGTCTGGGACCAAATGTAATAATTTAAAAATAAGCATTGTAAAGTCTATATCGGAGACGACTCGTCTAAAAATTAGCACCACATTAGTGTCTCTGCCGGTTACTGGCCCTCATGCAATACCAACACAATTACTAAAGGAAAACCAGAAAGCCCATGTTGATCAGTTTTGACATTACCCTGAAAATGAAGTC
>NW_015706429.1:0-244 GCF_001515625.1 Sinocyclocheilus rhinocerous
TTGCAAACCTGTTGTCAAGTTTCAAAGCAGCGTTACAGAAAATCATGATGTTTATGGTTTTCTTCACATTTTTAAAAATGTTGCTGTTCAGATGCCAGCGTTGTCAAAATGATTCCCGTTCACACAGATTCGCGACACCGAATATAAATGCAGTATTATGCATGCTAGGCCAGTAGGTGGCAGTGTTGTTTTGTAAAGAAACACTACGCGCCTGTGCACATACTTATTCCTATAGACTGAACAC
>NW_015706430.1:0-244 GCF_001515625.1 Sinocyclocheilus rhinocerous
TTGTATCAAACAACCAGTCAGAGATATGCCACTCCAATTGAATAAAAAGCTAAGAAGCATGTTAGGTACAAAAAATATTGGTAAGATCAAGTTTAAAACTGCCATAACACCTATTAATACGTACATAGGAGAATGAAGAGACTTTTGAGATTTGATTAAATATATGAGAATAGAATTTGCAGTGATAGCCAATAAAAACATCAGAAAGAAACGAATAAATAAAAATGGCCTCCATTCTCCTAAG
>NW_015706431.1:0-244 GCF_001515625.1 Sinocyclocheilus rhinocerous
TTGATTAGCAGTGTCTGACCGTTACTTACCCTCTTAATTCCTATGTTAATAGTAAGGGTGTCCTAACTTTGTCACACATGGCTTTTTCATTTTGGTTTTATTTTTGTTAAATAAATAATGACACGGTGCAATATGTCATGTGTTGCTGTTCAATTGAGGTTTTATTTTCCAAAATTTAAGACCCGCCAAGGACCAGATATTTTTTTTATTATGCCCTGATACAGAAAACCATGGAATTCAATAG
>NW_015706432.1:0-244 GCF_001515625.1 Sinocyclocheilus rhinocerous
ATTTTTGCTGAGAGAAAGTTTCCACTGACCATAAAATAAATCATATTTGAACATTTTTGATAAGATGACAGATTACTGATAAAGCATCACCTTGAGTATCCATTAAAAGTTGGAGTGATTTTCATAAATCAGCAACTTGCTCACATGGTCATGAGTGCAATAATAATATTAACATACATACATATACATATACATACATTCATATATATAGACCTGCACACACACACACACACACACACACACA
>NW_015706433.1:0-244 GCF_001515625.1 Sinocyclocheilus rhinocerous
CGATTTTCTCAATATTTGGATTTTTTTGCACCCTCAGATTCCAGACTTTCAAATAGTTGTATCATAACAAACCATACATCAATGGAAAGCTTATTTTATTCCGCTTTAAGATGATGTATAAATCTCAATTTCGGAAAATTTACCCTAGCGCAGGGTCAAATTGAGGTAGCGCAGCAGTTTTCAACATTGAGAATAATAAAAATGTTCTTGAGCAGCAAATCAGCATATTAGAATGATTTCTGAA
>NW_015706434.1:0-244 GCF_001515625.1 Sinocyclocheilus rhinocerous
TTGCCTCCAGAGAAGAAGAGAGATTGGAAGACTCACCTTCCGGAGCTGGTAATGGCTTACAACAGTCACGTCCATTCATCTACTGGTTATTCTCCGTTCTATTTAATGTTCGGAAGGGATGCACGTTTACCAATGGATGTTCTTGGAGAAAAGGATCTAGAAGAGGATGAGGTTGATAACCTGGACGACTGGGTGAAAGGTCATCATGCAAGACTGAAGACGGCTGTGGAGGTAGCAAACGCAG
>NW_015706435.1:0-244 GCF_001515625.1 Sinocyclocheilus rhinocerous
TGCAGGGACTTCAGTGTATAAATATGCAATTTAGCAATGAATATCCATAGATGATGCTTGTTTATACGTTCATGACATGCATTCTAATGTCACATCAGTTTACTCACCATTTTGATAGTAAAGGAGTATTAAATGCTTGACATGTTGTTGCTTTTGTAGCTCAGCAAACGCCACTCCAGAGTTTGAGGGGCGTGGAGGAGAGGAGCTGGGGGTGGAGCTTAGTAACACACTCTGTAAAGTGTTC
>NW_015706436.1:0-244 GCF_001515625.1 Sinocyclocheilus rhinocerous
GATGAAGTGCCTACTGCTCCATTCATCCAGACGCCTTCAGTTTGATCTTTCCTGCCCATAAGTTTGAGGTAACAACAGCCTCATCAAACATCAGATTAGAAAGTTAATTATTTTGTTGCATGGCATCTGTTTTGTGAGCGCTCCTGAGGTTTGGTTTCATGGGGAGATCATTTCGGGTCTTACAAGAAGAAGAGAAGCAAAGTGTCCAGTTTCAAAGCTACATGAAAATATATCTTGTATTTGC
>NW_015706437.1:0-244 GCF_001515625.1 Sinocyclocheilus rhinocerous
ATTATTAGTAATATTTGGTGACCATTTACTGTACTGAAGCAACTTAGGTTTACTTGATTAGAAAAGTCAATCAGGCTTTTGAGTAATGTTTATTTGTACGTCTCTCAATCATCATTGTATTGCATTGCATTATGTTTTGCCCTCACAGTTATAGGTTTATGGCCTCTGAATAAAATTTTAAAAAAAATTTTCTTCCTCAACTATGAGCTCCATGTTCTCACACTATTTACACCATATGAGCTAC
>NW_015706438.1:0-244 GCF_001515625.1 Sinocyclocheilus rhinocerous
TGAGGAAGTTCAGAGATGCTTTGTGTAAATCAATACACGTTGCATATTATTTGTGCATACTGTGTTGTTCCAAAATTTCTTCTGTGGAAGGAGATCTTGGGGGAAAAAAATCTGACTTGATTTCAACACTTTATAGCACAAGAGTCATATTGACTGTTTTGGTTTTTAGTTAATTTATGTTGTTTTTATGTGTTTTTTTATCTTAACGTGGTTGCTATGAATTGTTATCATGTGGAAAAATCTG
>NW_015706439.1:0-244 GCF_001515625.1 Sinocyclocheilus rhinocerous
AACTGTAAAGAAGAAAACTATGCTGGTCAATCCATTGGATAAAGTATTTAATGGCGCAGTACACATGATGGAATCGTTATTAAACACCACAACAGTGCATCATCATCATCCATAATAACTTTCAAGAAGTTATTCATTTGTCCCACATACTTTCATGAGTCCTCCTAAACCATCATATATCATCAACATCAGACCAGATGAAGCTTTGGCTCCTAAAAAGATACATAATGATTCATAATAATAC
>NW_015706440.1:0-244 GCF_001515625.1 Sinocyclocheilus rhinocerous
TGAATCAAATTAGCACAATCAGAACACGGGAGAAACTGGGTCACGAGGAGCACATGGGGAACAAAACACAACACAGGAACACAAGGACAGGCCATGGGCGTGACAGATACAGCAGCTTTACAGGTTTAAGATCAGATTTGCAATGGCTTACAATGCATTTCCTACAGAATCTCACCCTCAACAGAGCCATACACTTCCTCTCACTTAAACATCTAGGGCTTCCTTAATGGTTGTTAAGAAAAAG
>NW_015706441.1:0-244 GCF_001515625.1 Sinocyclocheilus rhinocerous
TGTCCTTCAGCATCATGAATGAATTAAGAGTCAAGAATAAACACCAACCTCTCTGTTCTTCAGTGTGTTTCATCCTGCAGGGTTCTAGATCACTGTGTTCTCACTGTCCTGTCTTTGCAGATTTCACTTCTTCCTGATGGAAAATTCCAGCATTTATTGGCGAATTACTGTGGGCGGAGCTTCACTGATGTGTTTGCTATGGGTGGAGCTTCACTGATGATGTGTTTGCTGTGGGTGGAGCTTC
>NW_015706442.1:0-244 GCF_001515625.1 Sinocyclocheilus rhinocerous
TTTTGGTAACTTCATGACTTAACTGACGACATAACTACGACATTGCAGGCTCGTAGTTTCATTTGCACTTTAATATGAAATGATATACAGCACGCCGGCGCATTTGTGCGTGCAATTGAAGAGCACATGCTACGATCACAGTATAACGGCTGACAGGACAGGAAAATTAATTTTTACTAACATATGGCCTGACAACATATCATCTGACCACAGTTCACTGTTGTTCTACTGAAGCTCCTCATCA
>NW_015706443.1:0-244 GCF_001515625.1 Sinocyclocheilus rhinocerous
TGCCTCTGATCTTTCTGCCGATTCAGGGCACGCTCTCTTCATTACAGCCGGCCACCGGGGACTTGTTTTTTCTGCAAGATTAATGAGTGCCGCGGAAATTCTCCAGCGCATCTCGATAATTAAGTCTTTGTTTATCAAAAAACAAGTTATATTAGGAGCAGGAAATTCGCAGTAATTATTCATAATCCTAACAATTCATGTGTAGCTACCTCATTTGCCTGTGTAATTCTGCTTTTTAATTTCT
>NW_015706444.1:0-244 GCF_001515625.1 Sinocyclocheilus rhinocerous
TGCTTAGAAAAACTAGAACTTGGACATACGTCAGCGTGATAAGAACTACCTAAAATAATGGAAACCATCTTTTAGGAAAAATGTATTAGATTTTTTTTGCCTCGGGTCCCATTTGTTTACATGGAGAGGGCAGGGTTTATGAGCTGAACAGCAGCCAGCCATCGAAATGATCTGGCTTCACTTTTCAGAACGTGTGCTGCACACTTGGACCTGATAATAAAACAAGCAAAAGAAACCTCAAAGA
>NW_015706445.1:0-244 GCF_001515625.1 Sinocyclocheilus rhinocerous
CCTAGCGTTTTCGACGCAGCTCGAGTTCCTGAAGAGGAACAGACACTTTATTTGAAAGGGTCATCATGTTTCCTTCAAGAATATGTTCACAGAAAGTAAGTGCTGTTAACTCAAACAGTTGACAAAGTTTCAGAATTACACAAGCAAACAACACAATGAACACACACAGACACAGACACACACACACACACACACACACATATATACATATACACACACACATATATATATATATATATATATA
>NW_015706446.1:0-244 GCF_001515625.1 Sinocyclocheilus rhinocerous
TTATCAATATTGCAACATAATTTATTGAGTTTTGATAATATTAAACGTTTGGTTGATGCTTGCTTGATTTTTAAGATTCTAAATTGTTGTGCACCAATTTTTTCATCTGGTTGCCCAGTATTACTGGGTCAGTGGTTCACCATCATCCTAAATGAATGGACATTACCCACCTCTAGAGATTTCAGGTACTTCCAATCAATGTCCCTGAAGGAACGCTTCATGAAGGCTTGTGTTGCCGTGCTGC
>NW_015706447.1:0-244 GCF_001515625.1 Sinocyclocheilus rhinocerous
TGCTGAACAAAGCGCTGAGAGGAACCCGGACAGAGTTCAAATAACACTTTCCTTGAACTCGCAATCCGCTCAGACGAAAAGTGGCTTGTGACTAACAACACAAGTTCGTCCTGTGCCATCGTCTTCATTTTGACAACTAAAAAGTTCAAAAACTCATCTTCCACAACAATCTTGCCATCATTAGCGGTATAAATCTCAAACTTTGTTCTGAGAGAAGCGATAGACTCTCCACCTGTCTGCTTCT
>NW_015706448.1:0-244 GCF_001515625.1 Sinocyclocheilus rhinocerous
CCATAATCCATTTTCTTCCAGTAAAAAAGTGTACTTGTCTGAATCGGGAGAGAAATCTGCACAAATCAAACACAGTTTACAAGCCAAAAAGCTCTCAAAAAAAAAATGGGTGGATTTTGTTGTGAGAGGCAACAGGACTTTTTCACTGGAGGAAACATTATAATGGATTTATCCAGAAGCGACAGTTTGAAATTAAAATAAAAAATGTCTTAAAGATGAATTTGTTTATTATAAACATTTAGCC
>NW_015706449.1:0-244 GCF_001515625.1 Sinocyclocheilus rhinocerous
TGTCTCTGTCATTGTATCAATGTCCACATCATTAAAAACATCCCAATCTGTGCAAAGGAAACATCCTTTAAGTCTTTCTATGGCATCATCCGACCATATCATTACTTCCTTCACATATGGTTTACTATGTTTAAGCATAGTCCTATATGTAGGGATTAGATGGATGGTGTAATGGTCAGAATTGGCTAGCGATGGTTTTGATCTGGCCTCATAAGCTTTTTTTACATTTCCATAGCACTTATCT
>NW_015706450.1:0-244 GCF_001515625.1 Sinocyclocheilus rhinocerous
TGTGTGTGTTCTATCTATTGTTTGATATGGTTTATCATTGTTTATCAATTTTTATTAAAAGGTTTATCAATTCAGTAATTGCATAAAATGAAATTACACTTAGCATAGCACAATTTCTATAACAAATATCTGGGTTGAATCTTGAACATATTCAGGTTAAGTAAATAATAAGCATAAATAAAATGAACACACATTTTCTTTCCTGTGGTGATCCGCATCATATTCGCATTACATATGGGAATTC
>NW_015706451.1:0-244 GCF_001515625.1 Sinocyclocheilus rhinocerous
TGCTTTTAAAAACATGAATAAATCTAATCAATTTTAATAAATCAAGCACGTTCGATTTTGCAAAAGTCAAGTTACACTATTTTACTGATTTGCACGTGAAATTGGGCTTTCAGGGAGGAGCGAAAATGCACAGCTAGAAAGGGGGTGGAATGGGGTGCAATAATCGCATTGTCAATTATTGTATTTTCACAATCATTGGAGGCCAAAATTGAAATCAAAACTGTATTTCGATTAATTGCACAGC
>NW_015706452.1:0-244 GCF_001515625.1 Sinocyclocheilus rhinocerous
TGAGGAAAAGCTCTCCTCGTTCAGCCAGCCAATCGCAGCGCTCTGAGGGACGGGAGCTGTAATTTTTGAAAAATAACCCTGAGGGAATAAATTTACATTTGAAAGGGTTTAGCCTAAGATAATGAGTGCTAAATTCTCTGTAACACATGCATGTCCATCACAGGTGACTGCATGATAATGAGGGCATTTTCTAGCAATCAGAATATTTGAATATGCAATACACCAAAATAAAGATCAGAGCCTC
>NW_015706453.1:0-244 GCF_001515625.1 Sinocyclocheilus rhinocerous
TGGCCAATGGGCTGAAGGTCCAAATTGCAGTTTAAATGCAGCTTCAAAGGGCTCTACAGTAAATTCAATAAAACAATTATTGAATTTACTTCAGTTGTATCACTACTTTCAAAGGTTTTCACAAATCATATGTGCTCCAGATTATAAACCCTGCCAGATAATCACACTAATATCTCTGTTTGTTTTGTTCTCCATACAGGCTACAGTTCTGTAATCTCACAGCTCAGTCCTGTGAGAGTTTGTC
>NW_015706454.1:0-244 GCF_001515625.1 Sinocyclocheilus rhinocerous
GTGGAATACAAAAGCTATTATTCTCTGTAAGTGTGATTATGCTTCATTGTTGCTTCCAAGCTGGTTTGACCACAGAAATACTACTTACTTTATTTACATCGCCCATTTATTATCTGGTATTGTTTTTGCAGGATAAATTAATTATGAGTTACAAATACTCATGTGAATATGGGGTTTTGTCTTATTTTGAAAACTTTTGCCTTTGCTTGACGTTTTGTTTGCGTCAACCTGCAAAGCCACGTTT
>NW_015706455.1:0-244 GCF_001515625.1 Sinocyclocheilus rhinocerous
TGGTGAAGCAAGCCCAGAGTCCAGGGAGTCTGCTTCGGTAAGTTCGGTCTCTCATGGATTGGTTCAACTGTTTGTGACATGTAGGCATGTTCACTAACTCTTTGCCTTTCTCATTATTTCCAGAAACCCCAGACAAAAAGAGGCGCTTCAACCCGAAGAAGACCTTGGGACAACATTTTTCACCATTCGTGCGGCTCTACCCACTTAAGTCGCCACAGCAGCTACAAGCTGCGCAAAAACTCTT
>NW_015706456.1:0-244 GCF_001515625.1 Sinocyclocheilus rhinocerous
CCAAGCCAATCCAATCATGATTCCCGCTCGCTTCGGCGTTCGTTTTGCACGATACGTCAGTGGCCTGGTGATGGAGAAGTACCGGTCGAAACTAATGACCAGCAGGTTCATCACAGATGCGTTACTGGCCACATAATCCAGAGCCAGCCACAGATCGCAGGCCACACTTCCCAGAGCCCAGCGGCCCATGAGGATGTAAGACGTGTAGAGGTTCATAGAGAAGACGCCGATGATGAGGTCAGCG
>NW_015706457.1:0-244 GCF_001515625.1 Sinocyclocheilus rhinocerous
GAATTTGTACAGATAGAAATACATGAAGTGTAATAAAATCACTTATATGTGTGTTTTGGATGTCTTCTTTCCACTAGTCTAAAAGAAGACATGCTATGGAAGCAAAATAGGCCAAAATCTCAAAACTGACTTGTGCGAAACAATGGTTTTAAATTGCTAAAGTGAATTTGGAGTGAAAGTGTGCACATGCAGATATATTCCAGCAGGGGGCGCTTGCATTACTGTCATTGACTGTCATCTCTGC
>NW_015706458.1:0-244 GCF_001515625.1 Sinocyclocheilus rhinocerous
CTAATGACAACAGCAACAGAACCAAATACGGGCAAACAGGAACCTAAACCAGAACAGAAGACAGAAGCTAAATGAAACACACAACAAGAGTTCATATCTGTGAAAACTGTCACACCCATTAACTGTTTTGTTGTGTTTTCATTCCCTATGTGCTCAGTGTGACCTATTTTCCCCTCGGGTCTGATTATGTCATTCTGTCCACCTGTGTTCTATTAATTATCCTCGTTTACATTAGTATTTAAGC
>NW_015706459.1:0-244 GCF_001515625.1 Sinocyclocheilus rhinocerous
AATAAATTGGAATTTTTAACTTGCACTAATGCATTAAATTAAGTAATGGCAACAGATCCACTGAATTATTTTTTAGAGTGTGGGGACGTCTGTAAAAATACATTTGCATGGCTTCTCAGTGAACGTATGCGTTTTATTCATGTTGGAGGAGCGAGTTTTGCAATTTTTCGAACCTGCAAATGTGCTTCTCATGTGGTCAGTCCAGGGCTGTACGTTAACTTTTTTTTCACATAGCACTGGTGCT
>NW_015706460.1:0-244 GCF_001515625.1 Sinocyclocheilus rhinocerous
GACCGGGTTCCTCTTCTTCCACCCTTGTCCGTTCCTGTTCTGATCTTTCGTCTCCACTGCTGGCTCTTTTTTGTTGTTTGGACACAATGGCGTGCTCTTCTTGCAGCCAAGTTTTTGCTTTGCTCAGTGTGTCCACTGCAAAGACTTGACCCTTGTACCGAGGATCAAGCAGTGTTGCCAGCACCAAACATTTGGTCTCCTCCATGTTTGCAAATCATCTCTCCAAGCTTTGAGTGTTTTGATC
>NW_015706461.1:0-244 GCF_001515625.1 Sinocyclocheilus rhinocerous
GAGTCCAGGTCCAGACAGGCCCCGAAGCGTTCCCGCCGGAGGATGCTGGGATACACGGAGAGCAGGAGGTCCATTCTGACCACTCACTGACCATCACTGAGAGACGGAGAGACTGGGATTTATTCATGAACAGGCAGAAAAGCGTTATTAGATTTCAGTTGATCTGATCTGCGTCTAAAATAAGGAATAATAGACACTCACGGCTAAATATGGTTATACGGGTAAAAATAGAAGCGTTATACCT
>NW_015706462.1:0-244 GCF_001515625.1 Sinocyclocheilus rhinocerous
GGTGAACATGTACATCGCGATTATATTGGAGAACTTCAGCGTGGCTACCGAGGAGAGCACGGAGCCGCTGAGCGAGGACGACTTCGAGATGTTTTACGAAGTCTGGGAGAAGTTCGATTCGGAGGCGACGCAGTTTATCGAATTCTCCAAACTCGCGGATTTCGCCGACTCGCTTTCCGAGCCGCTGCGCATCGGCAAGCCCAACAAAATCAAACTGATTTCCATGGACCTTCCGATGGTGAGC
>NW_015706463.1:0-244 GCF_001515625.1 Sinocyclocheilus rhinocerous
GACATGCCAGCAGACACAAAAAGCTCCTGGACCTTCACCCTTACATCCGTGGAAATGGCCAGAGTCACCGTGGCAACGCATACATGTGGACTTCGCAGGTCCATTTGAAGGACACATGTATTTGGTAGTAGTAGATGCTCACTCCAAGTGGCCTGAGGTGTGTGTGATGGATTCAACTACATCTACTAAGACCATTCAGGTGCTGAGGACACTGTTCAGTCGTTATGGACTCCCAGAAGTGCTG
>NW_015706464.1:0-244 GCF_001515625.1 Sinocyclocheilus rhinocerous
ACATCTTTTAGTAACAGAATGTTCTCAGTACAGACACAGTTGGGCATCATTTCAGACAAGTTGAAGTTTAGTGTGTCCAATTATCAGTGCCCTGACTGTTCCAAGCTAGATTTTGAGGCGTTAATGTGCACACATCAATGATTACGACCAAAAGGTGTTCTGATACAATTATAAAACGTGCACAATGAGCATGAGTACAGGAGTCTTTGAAATAGTGCATCATTTTGAAAACATCTAATTCTAC
>NW_015706465.1:0-244 GCF_001515625.1 Sinocyclocheilus rhinocerous
GCTAAAGTCCGTTTCGGTGTATAAATAGCACAAAAAATACAAAAAAATATTTTTTTGCAATTGATATGCATTTTCATGAGACCGGCTTGAAGACATGAAATAAATAATAAGAGTAGTATGCTATTCTGAAGTCAGCTACTTGAATCAGCGTTTTTGAGGACCTTAATGTTGTATAATGCCAAATATCAACCATAATGTTAGCCATCATAATTCCAAATTAGTTTAATGTGATTGCATTTAACAT
>NW_015706466.1:0-244 GCF_001515625.1 Sinocyclocheilus rhinocerous
GCACGATATCGCTGAGGAGCGC
Source organism: Sinocyclocheilus rhinocerous (assembly GCF_001515625.1). Lineage (NCBI taxonomy): Eukaryota > Metazoa > Chordata > Actinopteri > Cypriniformes > Cyprinidae > Sinocyclocheilus > Sinocyclocheilus rhinocerous. The sequence goes on from NW_015706466.1 coordinate 23, forward strand.
TGCTGACGTGTGTTTGTGTGCAGGTGTGGATCCCATCATCTGGGAACAGGCCAAAGTGGACAATCCAGACCCAGAGAAGTGCGTCTTCATTAATCGCTCGTCAGACGCTCGTGTGATCTGAGCTCACCAGCTGTGATTTTCTGCTCAGGTTGATTCCGGTCCCCATGGTGGGCTTCAAAGAGCTGCTGCGCAGACTGAAGATCCAGGATCAGATGACCAAAC
>NW_015706467.1:0-244 GCF_001515625.1 Sinocyclocheilus rhinocerous
GCGTGTTCGCAAAAGTTTTTCTCTGATTTCTTTTTTTATTAAACCGTAGAAAACAAACCATTAAGACAGTAGGCCTACATTTCTAAAAACAAAACAAAGAAAACGTAGGCCTATACATAAATACAAATCCCTTAAGAAAATGAACTGGTTTTACTAAAACAAAGTGTAGTAACCATGTTTTTTTTGTATAACCACAGTTTTACTAAAAAATACCATGGTTAAATTATGGTTAATTTGTGGTTAC
>NW_015706468.1:0-244 GCF_001515625.1 Sinocyclocheilus rhinocerous
GCTGTCTTCGCCGGATCCTCAGCATCACATGGCGGGACAAGGTCACCAACACTGAAGTGCTGAAGAGAGCAGGCTCCCTCAGCATGCGTCTTATGCTCTGTCAGCGTCGACTGCGAATGCTTGGGCACGTGCGCCGTATGGATGGATGCATCTCCAAAGACCTCCTGTACGGTGAATTGGCCATGGGACACCGCCCAACGCTGCGCTTCAAGGATGTCTGCAAACGCGACATGAAGCTGACTGA
>NW_015706469.1:0-244 GCF_001515625.1 Sinocyclocheilus rhinocerous
TGTTGATCCAGGAACATGTCTTACTTGGCAAAATCACGGTGACCTGACCCGCATCATCCTCAGTGTTTTCTTTCATATAAATCTGAGCTTTTGCTTTCTACTCCCAAGCCAGTTTATGGTCCAATTTGTCTACAAAGTATTTTGACACTTTTGGGCTGTCAAATGTTTTTGGATCATAGATAATAAAATAAAATAATGAAATATAGACCAAATTTAAAAGACAAGTTGACCAAAAGACAGAAAC
>NW_015706470.1:0-243 GCF_001515625.1 Sinocyclocheilus rhinocerous
AGTTTCTCCCCAATCTCATGCCCGTCAACAGACTTCCTGCTTCTCCTTGAAATGGTCATTATCACAGACAGAAATAGGTATATAAATTCAGTGTTAATGAAAATGTCAATTAGCAGGCAGTGCTGTCAGGTGATGCTACTTTGGCCTTACGCACAGTTCCCAAAATCCACAGCTCTGAAGAATGACACCAACCCCTTCATACATACACACACATACACACACACACACACACACACACACACA
>NW_015706471.1:0-244 GCF_001515625.1 Sinocyclocheilus rhinocerous
TGTCAACAGCACCTTTAGAAATATATTTACTGAGAAAATGGTGATGTGTTCAATACTTATTTTACCCGCTGTAGATATATATATTAATCGTGATTAATCGCATGATTTTTTGGCGATTAATCGTATTGTTGTGCACAAAATTCAACTAATATATATATATATATACCACTGTGCTGTAAAAGACTGATCTGTAGTTATCGGGGGAATTCGTGGCCTAATGGTTAGAGAGTCAGACTCGTAACCC
>NW_015706472.1:0-243 GCF_001515625.1 Sinocyclocheilus rhinocerous
ATACTATATATATATATATATATATATATATACATATATCTTACTGACCACAAACTTTTTGAATGATAGTGTATATTATCAGCAAAACAGTCTGAGTGAAAATGAACATGAATGTCAGAATGTCTTTTGTTTTTGTGGCCTGAATGTTAAGATAGAGGTTAGTAGACCAGCACCCCAGAATCACATGATTGATTGCTCGTCTAATCTGTGCAAGGAAGAAGCCTTTTAATTTGAGGTTTGCTG
>NW_015706473.1:0-244 GCF_001515625.1 Sinocyclocheilus rhinocerous
GTAAGTGATAGTGCTGGTGCTGGGATCCCAGGAATTGATTAATCCAGAGACATTAACGGACTGGATTTGGGAGAAGTCAGAGAATACCCCTGATCCCACTTGACTTGTAATCTAACCAACAAACATGTCACACACATTATGGAAATCTGTAGGATGAAAAATGTCAAAGTTGATTGCTTTAAAGTGAAAAGCTCTTACGTTCATATTGTTGCCACAGAGGGTGAGCACCTCCTGAGAGATTGAG
>NW_015706474.1:0-244 GCF_001515625.1 Sinocyclocheilus rhinocerous
GTACTATGGTATTACCATGGTATTTTGGACATGTCTTGGAAAGACGATGGAGTAAAATAAAACAAAAAACATATTTCATGAATTTCAGTACCATGGTCTAAACTCAAATTAATCCTAACATATAGTAATTATTATTATTATTTTTTTTTTAATTGCTATTTGACAATAATCACAATAAGATCAGGAACATGCACTACGAAATTACATACACTCAAATTTGATTTCATGCTGACTTAAGCTCTTA
>NW_015706475.1:0-244 GCF_001515625.1 Sinocyclocheilus rhinocerous
GTGAGATTATCAAGAAGATATTCAAATTCATATTTCCACCTTACCGATCGATAGTCCAATGAAAGAGTCAGGTGATTGCCAAAACAAATAAGTGTGGAATGGAGGTAGAATAAATGTATTTAATTCATCCCTTGTGTCTGATTGAATTGTGTCTGTCTCAGGACAGAGTGAATAAAAGTGGATTGGGGTGATGTGGACAAAGAAGGATAAGAGGCCGCAGAAGTCGGAATGACACAGGGTTTCC
>NW_015706476.1:0-244 GCF_001515625.1 Sinocyclocheilus rhinocerous
GTCTGGCAGTTTGGACAAAACTTGGTGCCTCCCGAGTATGACTGACTGACTTACGAGAGCAAGACGATATCAGAACATTTAAAGCAGGAGGGCAGCGTGTTTTAAGCGGACGATTAAGGGAGAGATCAATGGAGCGCAATAACGCACGCAAATCCATGACAGCTGAAGACCTCTAATTTAGTATTATTCGAGGAAAAGCCGACAAAGCATGACTTTATGAGAACATGAAATAGCTAGATCATGT
>NW_015706477.1:0-244 GCF_001515625.1 Sinocyclocheilus rhinocerous
GCTTCACAGTTGAGGTTGGAGTGGCTGCTGCAAATGTGCTTAGGAGGATAACTGGGCGGTTGTCGAACCATTTCACTGCTGTTAGTGCTGTACCGTCATGTGTGGTCTCTTTTTCTTCATATGTTCCACGTCTGTAGGTCTTCATAACCTTGTCCTCTGTGAAGGTGCATCCAGCAAGACGATTTTGTCTTACAGTTCCCACACTGTGGATCCCTGCTTTCTCAAGCTGCACCTGAAGATCAAC
>NW_015706478.1:0-244 GCF_001515625.1 Sinocyclocheilus rhinocerous
TGCCACAGGTCTGAAATCATTCATTATGGTTGCATTTGTTTGTTTCGGAAGCGGCACTATAATAGAGAACTTAAAAATACGTGGAACAGTTTCTTGTGAGAGAGAGGCGTTAAAAATGTCTGTGTACACCTCTGCCAACTGTTCTGCACAAGCTTTTAGGACTCTTGGTGCCACATGATCTGGCCCTATGGCCTTGCGGGGGTTCACTTTCCTCAAAGCTCTAACAACCTGTGTGCGTGTTACC
>NW_015706479.1:0-244 GCF_001515625.1 Sinocyclocheilus rhinocerous
AAGGCAGTGAGTACCACTAATGAGCTATTCGCATTATTAAACAACATTAATTTTCTTTAAAAAAAGACTGCATATGTACAGGCATAATGAGAAATATCATGCAAATATGGAAAATGAGCGATTTGTCTATTACCTTGATCAGCAGAAGATTGTGTCAGTGACCGAACAGCAGCGCAAGTCAACAGGTTTGATTTACAGCACGGTCACAGGTCACAGAGGGGGATGGGAATTAGTGTGAATCCAC
>NW_015706480.1:0-244 GCF_001515625.1 Sinocyclocheilus rhinocerous
GGACTGGAGCGGGCTCTGGAGTGGACTCTGAGAACTCCCGGACTGGAGAAGACTCTGGAGTGGACTCTGAGAGCTCCTGGACTGCATTGGGCTCTGGAGTGGACTCTAAGGACTCCAGGACTGGAGCGAACTCTGGAGAGAACTCTGAGGGCTCCCAGACTGGAGCAGGTTCATGATTGGACTCTGAGGGCTCCCAGACTGGACCAAGCTCTGGAGTGGACTCCGATGACTCCCGGACTGAACC
>NW_015706481.1:0-245 GCF_001515625.1 Sinocyclocheilus rhinocerous
TCAAACCCGTTCTATAAACTTTACAGGAAAATCGCATAACAAGAAGAAAAAAAAAACATTAAATCATAACCATTTGTTCACATTTGTTTCCATAACATATTCTCAACAAACAAAAAACAAATCAGTCCAACCGTTCAGATGAGTAAATCAGTGTCTTTGATCCTTCTCATGTATGGAACGATATTCCGGACTATTTTCATTTTTCAAATAGAATAGCAAATTGTATTTTCAATTGCGTTTTCAAT
>NW_015706482.1:0-245 GCF_001515625.1 Sinocyclocheilus rhinocerous
TTCTAAAATCAAACTACAAACTGGATTCCCAGAAATATTATGGAGACCCTAAAGGAACACGGTGATGCTAAATAACATAGCACAGGATAAAAAAAAATATTTGTTTGTTTATTAATTGTTAATTCGAGAAATTTTGAGTTTGATCACACAACATTTTTGTTCGCTCACAAAAGCATTGCGTCCCAACAAAGAAACTTCGCGATCACTCTTAAAAATTTTGGATTGCCCCAAAAATCGCAAAACAT
>NW_015706483.1:0-244 GCF_001515625.1 Sinocyclocheilus rhinocerous
GTGCCACAACTTCTCCGTTTCTGACCACGTCCCGAAGGCTGGTCTACCGTCGCATACGGCTCCCCAACCCGTGCTCGATGCATCTATCGTAACAGTTTTTCTCCTGGTCACTTGGCCAATAGGAACACCCCGTTGATACAGTGTCATATCGTGCCAAGGGGCCAGCACTTTCAAGCAGTCGTGCGTTACTCGTATGCGTAAGGTGCCCGCGCGCCATGCGCTCTGTGGCACGCAACTTTTCAGC
>NW_015706484.1:0-245 GCF_001515625.1 Sinocyclocheilus rhinocerous
ATAAAATATTAACAATAATATTAAAATAACACTTGATGTCGAACATTACTTGTATGGTGGTCATTTGTGTTCTATGGAAAACAGGAAAAAAAACAGGTTTGGAACAACTTGACGACGAGTAAATAATGAGTGTGAACTGTGCCTTTAAAATATCATGGGAAAACTCAGTTACTTGACAGGATCAATCAGGCACTAATTGTGATTTAAACATTAACATTTGCAGCGACATTATGATTCCAGTGGGC
>NW_015706485.1:0-245 GCF_001515625.1 Sinocyclocheilus rhinocerous
AATAATTGATGTATGGAAAATTCTAAAGCAGTGGCATTGAACATGTATGCCACATGTTTTGAAATAATTTTTAAAAACATATTTTGGGGAAAAAAAAGTATCTGTGCGTGTGAACCATTCTACTACATTGTTACGTTCTACATGTGTTTTGTGTATTTTTTTTTTCTCGCTCTCCTGTCTTTTTGTGGTATTTCTTTCTTCACTTCTAGGTCTGTGTTTATTGGCTGACTAGACTGTCAATCATC
>NW_015706486.1:0-245 GCF_001515625.1 Sinocyclocheilus rhinocerous
ATATATATATATATATTTTGATATTGGCAAATATACGTACAAGTATGGCACCTGTATCAGTCAGAATGGCCAGAAGGAACGTACTACAACCACTCGAATGTAAAAAAAAAAAAACCTTCAGTGAAATACAGTACTACTTTCCATAACTTATTTTTGTACTGTACGTACAGAAAGGGAAGTATTGATAAAATCTTTGCTCACCATGGTCACCAGGAACCTACTACAGCCTTTGGAACGTGGGAAAA
>NW_015706487.1:0-245 GCF_001515625.1 Sinocyclocheilus rhinocerous
GATTTTTGGGTGAACTGTCCGTTTAATTTGATTGGCAAAAATTTGTGTCAACAACTTTTTTTCACGAAAGATAACCAAGGTTTACACAACAACGATGTACAAAAAATTGTGTTTTCCTTTGCATTTTCGCGTACAGACGACATCATTGTCAAAACGATCCCTGTTCAAACGGATCTGTGAAAACGACTAAAAACGCTGCGTTATGCATGACAGGCCAGTAGGTGGCGACGTCACTTTGTAAAAAA
>NW_015706488.1:0-245 GCF_001515625.1 Sinocyclocheilus rhinocerous
CTGCCTGGGGTTAAACAAACCTAATCAAAAATAAAATACTGCAAATTTTATAACTTCAAATTAAACGAACAAAAACAAAACAAATGAAAAAAAAAAAAAAAAATCAAAAACAAAATGGGCGAGAGCCTTCCTCTCCAACTGCAGCTCAGCACTTTCTTTTCGGCTCTCTAGCGCCCTCCAGACTCTGCCTACAAAGCATGTGCTTACGGCCATACCACCCTGAGGGCGCTAGTGAGTTGCTGGTG
>NW_015706489.1:0-245 GCF_001515625.1 Sinocyclocheilus rhinocerous
TCTGAGATTGTTTTTTGTTGAGTTGTGAGATAAAATGTCACAATTGTTTATTTATTTTTATCCTGTGGCAGAAATGAGATTCAATAGAAAGATTTATGGGTGCATAAACCAAGAAATAATATTAAAAAAATATATTTCACTTCTCAAAATGTAGGAAGGGTAATGATGCAGCAGTTCAGCGGTTTGACAAAAGTTTAGAGGAGTTTTATGCTCTCTGTGATCAACTGGAGCTCTGCCTGGTAAGT
>NW_015706490.1:0-245 GCF_001515625.1 Sinocyclocheilus rhinocerous
AAAAAGCACAAATTACTTACAGCAGCATTTTTACTTGTTTATGAGTTTGACAGCCCATTGTCATCATTCGCTGATGCACTTTCTGTGTCTTTGCACCTGTGACAAATGTCACAAGTAGTGCTGAAAAACCGGTGTTATGATTTGTTATGATCGTACGTGCACAGGGCCCAGAATTCCTGGCGACGGCCCTGGGCACAGGTGTAACTCTATCATTAGACAGGATCTTGGCTCAGACACACGTTTTT
>NW_015706491.1:0-245 GCF_001515625.1 Sinocyclocheilus rhinocerous
AAAACCTCTGCCGGCTCCTTCACCAACACCCCCTAAAAAGGAGTCAGACCACATATGGGACCAGCTGATGGCCACTCCACGGGAGCTACGCATCAAAGAGCTGGACTTCACAGACTTGGGAGAGGAGGATGATGTGGATATTTTGGATGTCGGTAACGTGATCGGGTCAAGTGACCTCACACCACCTCCTCCCCCGCCTCCCTTCTTGCCTAGCCTTCCGCCCCCGCCACCTTTATTTGGATGCC
>NW_015706492.1:0-245 GCF_001515625.1 Sinocyclocheilus rhinocerous
GCCTCCTGGAGGAGAGCCGGCTTTTGTGACTGCTGCTAAGAGTCACAGGAAGGTGCCAATTTGCTATCTGTGTGGTCAAGAGGGCCATATAAAACCTATGTGCCCTAAATATACAGCCAAGACTATTCACCTGTGTTATGTTCCCCGTGGTCAAACAAGTCCTGAAGGAGGAGCAGGGTGGGCACGGCAGATGACCACCGTGGAGGTGAATGGAAAGGAGTTGCAAGCCCTTGTAGACACAGGAA
>NW_015706493.1:0-244 GCF_001515625.1 Sinocyclocheilus rhinocerous
CGTTTTGCACCGTTTTTGTCGGGGCTGAACGCAGCCCTGCTGTTGGTTCCTTTGTTCAATGTGTCATGTTCTGATTGGTTGTCATGTGTCTTGTTCTCATTGGTTATTATCCTGTCATGTGGTTCTTAGTTCTGTTTGCTCATTGGTTGGTTTATGTCATGTGACCTTTACTACTTAGTATTTATAGCCCTCATGTTGCCAATAGAGCTCCAGATGTCACGTGACCCATTCTGTTTACACCACC
>NW_015706494.1:0-245 GCF_001515625.1 Sinocyclocheilus rhinocerous
TTTCTTAGCTGGTCAGGCTGGGAGACCAGCTGAAACAACCAGCTAAAACCAGCTTGACCAGCTTAGCCAGGCTGGGTGACCAGCTAAAATCAGTTACTTCCAGCTTAAACCAGCTAAGACCAGCCAACTGTCACATTTATGTTCTGTTTCTGTTTAGATTTCCCTATGTTTCTGTTCTTCCTGACAGTGACCTAGTTTTGCTGTGTTCCCTGATTAGTTCATTAGTTTCCACCTGTGTTGATTAA
>NW_015706495.1:0-244 GCF_001515625.1 Sinocyclocheilus rhinocerous
TGTTATTGCTAAAGAGTTTTTCCTACTTTACCTCCAAGAAATCCAAATTTTTTCCAACCTTTTGACTTCCTTAGCCATATATTGATGAAATACTTTTCATTGCAAACTAAGATTTCATGCTTAAGTCTTTTATGCTTACCAAGGCTGTATTTATTGGATTTAAAAAATACGGTAAAAACAGTAATATTATGAAATATTATAAAAATTTTAAATAACTGTTTTCTATTTTAATATATTTTAAAAT
>NW_015706496.1:0-245 GCF_001515625.1 Sinocyclocheilus rhinocerous
GAATAAAATCAATGTCAAATCTGCAATCGTGCTGATATTCGGGAAACAACAGTTTACTGGTTGTCTCATGTTGCTTAAATAGGCTATATCATAAACTATAAATGTAAAAACTCATTTTTACTGCAGTGTTTGTTCTAGGTTTCTTTGTGCTAATTTGTTCGGATTTCTCCTCAGGACAAACGGTGTGACTGTTACTGTCTATACATTATTCATGATCAACTGAGGCAGTTCAGGTGTTTGTATTT
>NW_015706497.1:0-245 GCF_001515625.1 Sinocyclocheilus rhinocerous
TTTTTTTTTTAAATGAGCGAGTTAGTATAGTGATATACACGATCACACACGCATAAAAGCGTATCAAATACGTGAGTAACACTTGATCTTCAGTAAGAAGAACTGTTGCAATTTGATTCTTAAACAAAAGCGTTGTAGTCATCTCGATCGATTGTAAAGTTGGAGTACGCTTGTTTAGCTTCTATAATTAAGCAAACAAAACTTAATTCCATTCATGTTTGAAGCCTACAACTAAAATATTAACA
>NW_015706498.1:0-245 GCF_001515625.1 Sinocyclocheilus rhinocerous
CTAATAAATTGTTAAACTGAATAAGTTTCATGATTTCAGTTAATTTGACATGCTATTTGATTTTAAAAAATTATTTTAACCATTAAAAAAATAATTTGGAAAAATTTAAACAAAAAAATGGAATTTGGAAAAGAATAAAATAAAATAAAATAAAAGGGAATTTGGGAAAAAATAAAACTGATTTACTTAATTTCTTCACAAGTGTTGTTAAATATTAAGTAGATTTTACCTGATAATGACAGGTG
>NW_015706499.1:0-245 GCF_001515625.1 Sinocyclocheilus rhinocerous
AAAATTTATATTATCCATTAATAAAAACATTCTATTGCTAATGATGTTACATTTTAGTTATAAGCTCTGTAGATTTCCTATGGATTTGTAGATTTTCCCTAAAATGTGATTATATAAAATTATATGTTACGACCATACAAAATACAATCTTTCACATTCTCAGAAAGCGTTGCATTCATAATATGGAACAGTTTTCTAACGACAGTGCAGTTTCAGGTGCTGTGTCCTCCAGCTAGAACTCTCTT
>NW_015706500.1:0-245 GCF_001515625.1 Sinocyclocheilus rhinocerous
AAAAGATACAGTAGAGTCCCAAAGTTGTTCTACAGTTATTTTCATTGCTCTTACATTATTGTATTGAGCCCCTTTAATAAACACTAACCATTGTATTACAGCTTATTCTGAAGAACCTGAATTGTAGCTTAATATTTGTGTTTCTAAAATGAACTGAACTGTGCCAATGTACAAGTGCACTGTGTGGAATCCCATAATGCAATGCACTTGACTTCAACATCAATTTCCAGTGGGCCAAATAAACC
>NW_015706501.1:0-245 GCF_001515625.1 Sinocyclocheilus rhinocerous
AAAATGGTGGAAGTAAACTAATAAAGTATTTTTTAGCTAATGCAACTGCCACCATGGGATCAACAAAAATAAATTACCAAGGCAATGGAAACTATTGTAATGGCAGACTCTGAGCAGCCAGGAACATATGGTGCATTCACATTACAAATTAATTAATTTTACCCCCACTTTCCTCACTACAATAAACCAATTTATTGAAAGTTACATACCTTTTATCCAGTGTACTTGTCAAGAGAATCACCTGG
>NW_015706502.1:0-245 GCF_001515625.1 Sinocyclocheilus rhinocerous
GGAAGTTGAGAAGCTGCAGGAAAGCTACATAGACAATGGGGAGAAGCGCAGACGCTTGTGATGTAAACACTCAGGTACAGTAAATTGAGATGAGAGTAAACAAATGCAAACATAAAAACAGAAGGGTCTGGAGTACAGAGAATCGAACTGTTGCCCTGCAGTTGAAAAATAGCATGATAACCATAAATAACCAGTATCCATCTATACACTGACAATGACAATATCCCAGGAAACCTGTAGTGTTC
>NW_015706503.1:0-245 GCF_001515625.1 Sinocyclocheilus rhinocerous
ACAAAAAACAACTGCAATAAGCAGATATGAATGGTGGGTGTGTGTGAGAGAGAGAGAGAGTGTGTGCGTGTGTGTGTGTGTGTATGCACGTGAGTGAGTATGCTCGTTCCAGATTGTATTTGTGGTCTAGTACTAGGCCTTCACTTCTGTGAGGATATTTTCAGATTTATTGATTTTTTTTTTACAAATGAAAAAAAAATTTAGAGATTTTTTCGCATTTCCCATTCATTTTCAATTGGGGTCAT
>NW_015706504.1:0-245 GCF_001515625.1 Sinocyclocheilus rhinocerous
TATCCAGCTTCATATCAATGGGTTTTCATAGACGGTAGGTTTGTTTGGTAGCTCGCGGAGTACGGAGACGTACTTAAGAGGTGAGGAGCTCCAGTTCGAATCCTGTGTAACTACGGTTCGACAAAACAGTTCAAATCTGCATTTAAGGAAGTTCAAATGGCACGGTTGCATCAACAAATGTGTTTTTAGGCCTATATCAGTTTTGCATTTGTTAACACTATCGGGTATGTTTAGGGTTGGGTTTG
>NW_015706505.1:0-244 GCF_001515625.1 Sinocyclocheilus rhinocerous
TGAAGCGACGAGAATACTTTTTGTACGCAAAGAAAACAAAAATAAGTATCCACTGAACGCAAACTGCGTATACTGTTCTACTTGTATGTGTCAGCCGCACCACGCTGACACATACGATTTCACGTTTACGCTTTGATTTGAACGAAAACAGCGTATCCGTGTGGTGTGGCTGACACAGACAAGTAGAACAGTATACTCCGTTTGCGTTCAGTGGATACTCTCCAAAATGGCGCTATGGTGACGC
>NW_015706506.1:0-245 GCF_001515625.1 Sinocyclocheilus rhinocerous
ACATATTTTAATGACAGTATATTTATTGAACAAAAATTAATTCTTGTATTTTTCAAAATAAGCATAAAATAGTACAAACTTTGCTAAAGTGATTGTTTTGAACAGGTATTAACTTACAGTAGACATTATTAAAAAAAACATTATTTTAGCTGAAGTATTTGTATCAAAACTGTGTGCCTTTTACCCCATGCTGTTGAGCCTTTACCCCGTGTGTGGGGTAAAAGGCCCCTCTTGCCACCTCAAAC
>NW_015706507.1:0-245 GCF_001515625.1 Sinocyclocheilus rhinocerous
AAAAGGGAAAACACAAAGAGACACAAGGACACTGAATGAGGTTAGGAGGCAAGGGCAGGTGTCACATGTGTAACACAACTCCTCTCTACTAGAGGTTGGTCCTAGTAGTGCGGCGAAGGAGAGTGTGTAGGTGTTGTGTTTAAGAAAGGTCTATATATATATAAATATGTCTTCCTAGAATGACAGAAGTTATGTTAGTCTGGTGTAGAGTATGGGATTGTCGGTCTGTGTCAGTTGGTTTGATC
>NW_015706508.1:0-245 GCF_001515625.1 Sinocyclocheilus rhinocerous
AAATCATTAACTTTTAATAATCTATCGATTTTCAAAGACATACATCTTTTGATGATTCTGATGTTGACTAACATGCTAAAGCACATGTAAAGTACATGATTATAATTTTAACTGTAGAGTGTCATTTAACATTACATTTGAGTTGTATACATTTGAAATGTAATAGATGTTGCAGGGTTATTTTAGTTAACTAAAACTGTAACTAAAACAATTAAAACACATTTGTGTTACTTAAAATAAAATAC
>NW_015706509.1:0-245 GCF_001515625.1 Sinocyclocheilus rhinocerous
AAATAAAAACTAAAATTGAAATAAAAAACTAAAAATATAATACAAATGAATTAAAACAAAAATAGTATAATAAAAAAAATAATAAAAATGTCAAAGCACATAAAGTATACTATAATAGCATATCAATAATAATAAATTAGTTGAGATTAATTCCTGTTCACAAGTGTTTTACAAAATAAGATCTGATGATCACAGATATATATGGTCACACTTTATTTTAAGGTCCAGTTCTCGCTATTAACAAA
>NW_015706510.1:0-245 GCF_001515625.1 Sinocyclocheilus rhinocerous
TTTATAGCCTGACGTCATTGAAGAAGTTCCACAAAAATAAAGTGTTCTCTCTTTAAAATAACAAATCACCGTATTTGTTTCAAGAACCATGTAGAACTTTTATTCAAATTTATTCAAGAACCATAGCAAGAACCAACAAAACTGTGTATGGTGTGAACATTTCTCGCACAGGAACCAAATAGTCGCAGCTAGCACAATTGGCTAATATTTATAATATACAAATCAATAAGTGACAACGTTGACGT
>NW_015706511.1:0-245 GCF_001515625.1 Sinocyclocheilus rhinocerous
AAATTTAAGACTCTGATCCCAGAAGACACCTAGGTTCTTAATACAGGAAGAAGTAAAAGGAGCAAGGTAGTCAAGATCGATACTTCTGCTCCCTGAATTTTCACTAGGGCCAAAGACTATAACCTCGGTTTTTGATTCATTCATAAATAAAACATTTTGAGAGAACCACGTTTTCACTTCATCCAGGCATGCAAAAAGAAATTCCAGAGCAGCATGCTTATTTAGTTTCAAAGGTAGATAAATTT
>NW_015706512.1:0-245 GCF_001515625.1 Sinocyclocheilus rhinocerous
AAATTTATTGAGAAAAAAAAAAAAAAGTCTTACGGACCCCAAACTATTGAATGCTAATTTACATTTAAACATTGTAAACATTGTAAAAAATGTACATTTAAAATAAATTTATGGATATACATATATTTGAAGTATTAGATACCATTTTGTTGTATGAAATTTAAAGTAAAATGGACTAAAATGAATAAATATGACATGATAACATATTGACTACATTTAAAAGACATTTTCATTTAAAAAAAAAA
>NW_015706513.1:0-245 GCF_001515625.1 Sinocyclocheilus rhinocerous
GTTACATTACAAAACATAGTCTCTTAATGTCAGCATGAAATGAAAATTGTAATTGTCTTTTCTGACTGACATAAATGTTTTTGAAATGTTTTTGATTTGAATAACAATGTCCAGGAAACCCCTGAATGAGCTGTGACGCTAAAAGCTCGATGTGTTTTTTACATTTTGAGCAGACAGTCCAAGACCACTTACGCCAGAGTGGCAGCGGATGACCCAGACTGGCTTTTGCAGACGCCTGCAGGTGA
>NW_015706514.1:0-245 GCF_001515625.1 Sinocyclocheilus rhinocerous
AAATGAAAGCAAAGTTTTCAGAATAGCAAACAATGGTCACGGATCTAAAAATGATGTGTTAATCAAAAATTTTATAAAGCTTTAAAAAAATATATATATAAGCATGAATCAAAACAATTATAATATTTAATTTAATTGTAATATTTACTTCCTCAGCTTGTGGCAAAGCTGCTTGTAGTGAGATTTAATTCATCAAGTGTTTTTCTGATCACTGGTGGTTGTCAATGTATTATACAAAATGGTTG
>NW_015706515.1:0-245 GCF_001515625.1 Sinocyclocheilus rhinocerous
AAATGCAGTGGGTTTATTTAACATGTATACATTTATTTAACATCTTCTGTTGTTTAATTAACATTTATGACACAGACAGGTATTTAATTAGGCTGCTGTCCCTTTAAGACAGAATGCATGTATGTATACTGACACACATCCGATTTTCACCCACCTGTTTACATTCACTTAAGCCATAACCGACTGTATTTACTCCACATACGATGGACATTTTGACAACTGTGTGTGTATTTGACAATTCAGGC
>NW_015706516.1:0-245 GCF_001515625.1 Sinocyclocheilus rhinocerous
AAAAAAGTAATCTGATTACGTAACTCGCGTTACTTGTAACACTGCTGGTGACCTTAAAAGGAAATTTTGCTGACAAGGAAAAATTAAAGATATCCCAAACAAACTCTTTATTTAAAATCACTGGACTACATAAAAAGAAATGACAAGATGTTTCGGTGTTCATCCAAACACTAGAGTTGTAAAACTGAACATTTTATACCCTTAAAAGTTTTAGAAAGTCTCTACATCAACAAAATTAAAGATAC
>NW_015706517.1:0-245 GCF_001515625.1 Sinocyclocheilus rhinocerous
AAACTTTTATTTTGGATGCGATTAATCGAGATTAATCGTTTGACAACACTAATATATATATATATATATACAGTATATACTGTGTATATATGTATATATATATACTGTATATTGACTTAAATAGACCTGTTCTATGATGAACATGTTTTTAATTTCTGAATTAAATACATATATACATATAATACCACGCATACCCAAATCGATTGTAGGTGCATTGGATGAAATTATAAACTACAAAAAAAAAA
>NW_015706518.1:0-245 GCF_001515625.1 Sinocyclocheilus rhinocerous
AGCAATACACAATAAAGTGCTATATAAATGCCTCATTCATTCATTTTATTTCAAATTGTTGCAATACTTTTAACAACCAACGTAATAAAATGGTTCCAGATTCACGTTAATATGCATCGGATAAAAACTGAATGAGCTTTTAGCGCTACTCACTGGACGTTTTGTGTTGCAAAAAGTAAAAGAAGCAATGTAATTTAATTTTGCATGTCAAACAGGTCTGAGTCTGGGTTGAATCAGACATATAT
>NW_015706519.1:0-245 GCF_001515625.1 Sinocyclocheilus rhinocerous
AGACTGTTTCTCATGTCTTTGTCTGTGAAACATCAGGATCAGCTGTAGACAGATTCTCAATTTCACGATTCTCTGGTGTATTCTGTGTTTAAAACAAGACGTTGTTTGGTACAAATCAGTACTTCACGCTAAGATGTCAAAGCTTATATTGCAGATCAGCTGATACATCATATATAATTATTACATTACCATGAGTTGAACTCTTTGACGTGAGTTCCTTTGATTGTGTGTAGATCTGTATTTGA
>NW_015706520.1:0-245 GCF_001515625.1 Sinocyclocheilus rhinocerous
GCTTGTTAAACAGAAGCAGAAAAGAAGATGAAGACGACAAAGAACAAAAGTGGAAACTTGGAGCAAAGAATCTGCTCCTTATTTTCAAAGAAAATTTGTGGGCCATCTTACACAACGGCACCATTAATACCTACAAATGTTGATGCCACATGGGTCCTTCCAGTTATTTCTCAGCTCCTCAGTGTATACCTTTAATTAAGTGATTTTTTTTTTTGAACTACTGGCTTCTATAATCGCTAGTATTG
>NW_015706521.1:0-245 GCF_001515625.1 Sinocyclocheilus rhinocerous
AAAGGCATAATAGGGGCACTTTAATAATGAACAGAAACATAATATATGCATGTATTAATCATATGTGTTGACTTACTTTCTTGAGGGGAATTGGTCACTTAGTGATTGCTGTGTTGCGTGTAAGTAGCTCTGCCTCCGCGCGGTGCTTTTTGGCGAGGGTTTGGGACTCTCGTCAGAGTCGTCGCTATCCTCAAGGTCGGCCATGGCTTTGACGTAACTGCCGCTACGCATCCGTCTACAGGGGA
>NW_015706522.1:0-245 GCF_001515625.1 Sinocyclocheilus rhinocerous
AACAAAATAAAAATTTTGGGCCGAAACATTCAGGATGCACTTGGCTGAAAACTGAAAATGACTTTTTTAAAACGTATTATTTTTCTCAGAAAAGTGCATTGCACATTCACTATATTAACACTGAATAAACATGTCAAAAATAAATAAATAAATACATAAACAAATAAATGCATACATAAAGTATCATATTCCATTAAATGTTTTTGTAGAATTGTTTTAATATTAAACATTTTAATGAATTTAAA
>NW_015706523.1:0-245 GCF_001515625.1 Sinocyclocheilus rhinocerous
AACAAAGTATTGGAAAATTTCAGGGAATGACATTTTTAAATGAATTACAATTCAAAAGGCTATTGCTCTGATAACAAGAATAAAACAAGCTGCACATTATTCAGTGATAATTGTCAAATTAGCAATTCTATAAAATTTGCTTTCCCCCCCATATATTCACACTTTCAAATACATTCAGACTTTCATTCCATATATTCAGACATTCATTGTATATATTCAGACTTTCATTCCATATATTCAGACTT
>NW_015706524.1:0-245 GCF_001515625.1 Sinocyclocheilus rhinocerous
AAAAAAATTCTTTAAATAATGCAGAGAAGGTTTTAGTAATATTGACCCCTAAATATTTAAAGGAGTCTGAAACTTTAAAAGGGTGAGAGTAGGATGGTTGATGTGTGTTTGCATGGTTAATTGTAAATAATACACTTTTAGAAAGATTGATTTTATAACCTGAAATAACACCAAACTCCTCTAAAATTGACATAATAGCAGGTATCGATATTGAGGGGTCAGAGATATATAATAGTAAGTCATCA
>NW_015706525.1:0-244 GCF_001515625.1 Sinocyclocheilus rhinocerous
AATAACAGATAAAATATAGATAGATAGATAGATAGATAGATAGATAGATATGATGTATATACATATTGTTTTATTAAATAATTTAATATTTACATTATTAAATTATATATATATATATATAAATAAGTATATAAGTTAGTTAATATTTTAAGTTTTATTAAATATAATTATGTAAACTCTCTTATAATTATAAAGGCTACATTTACTTGATCAAAAATACAGTAAAAACAGTAATATTGTGAAA
>NW_015706526.1:0-245 GCF_001515625.1 Sinocyclocheilus rhinocerous
GTTCACTCAAAAATGAAAATTATCATCTTTTACTCACCCTCAAGTTGTTCTTAACCTGCATGACTTTTTTTCCCTTTTTTTTTCTGTGAACAACAAAACAAAACAGTGCGAATGTCAGGGTTGCTTTTTACGTATTAATGTGGATCAGGGACCCCAACCACCAGGCTTCAAAAAGAACAACAAACGTACATTTAATATACCATGAAAATTGCCCAGAAAACCGTGTGCCATATTCCAGGTCTTCA
>NW_015706527.1:0-245 GCF_001515625.1 Sinocyclocheilus rhinocerous
AAAATCAAGACTTTGTAAAAGAGCATAATAGGACCTCTTTAAACATTTTAATAAATTCAGAGTTTAAGTACCTTAAATTTTTTGAGTTTTGCCAACTTTTTCGGGTTTACAATGTACAGCAAATATCAACTGCTTGTCTCTTAAATGCAACTATATTATTGCTAAGCTCTTTTTACTGTTATGTTTTAAAGGGGTCATATGATGCGACATGCACTTTTACAAGTTGTTTGAACATAAATGTGTGT
>NW_015706528.1:0-245 GCF_001515625.1 Sinocyclocheilus rhinocerous
AAAATTACCCCATGATTTACTCACCCTCCCGCCATCCTAGGTGTATATGACTTTCTTCTTTCAGTTTACGCTATGCCTGCGTCCTACGTTGGAACACCACTCTCTGGAGTGGAGTACTTTTATGATGGATGGATGCAGTTTTTGGGGCATTAAAATCTCAACACCCATTCAATGCTATTATAAAGCTTGGAAGAGCCAGGACACCTAGGATGGCTTGAGGGTGAGTAAATCATGGGGTAACTTTC
>NW_015706529.1:0-245 GCF_001515625.1 Sinocyclocheilus rhinocerous
TTCCCTGACCATGACCGCTCCCCTGACCGCTTCCATGACCGCTCCGTTGACCATGACCGCTCCCCTGACCATGACCGCTCCCCTGACCATGACCGCTTCCTTGAACATAACCGCTTCCCTGACCCTGACCGCTCCCCTGACCATAACCGCTCCTCTGACCGCTTCCCTGGCCATTTCCCTGACCGCTTCCCTGGCAGTTCCCCTGGCCGCTCCCCTGGCCATTTCCCTGGCCGCTTCCCTGACCG
>NW_015706530.1:0-244 GCF_001515625.1 Sinocyclocheilus rhinocerous
TTCAGAAATCATTCTAATATGCTGATTTAGTGATCCATTATTATCGGCGCTCAGTTATTAATAATGTTTCTTATTATTATCAGTGTTGAAGAGTTTTTATTGCTTAATAGATTTGTGGAAACTGTAGTACGTTTGTTCAGGATTCTTTGATGAATATAAAAGAACAGCATTTATTTGAAACTTTTTTGCAACATTTTTGTTGTAACATTATAAATATCTTTACTTTCACTTTTGATCAATTTAA
>NW_015706531.1:0-245 GCF_001515625.1 Sinocyclocheilus rhinocerous
TCAGTGGAAGTGGAAAGCAGTCCAAATGTCAAGGAAACACAGCTCAAACTCCACTCCAGAATGATATTTCAGACTGCAGACGCACTTAAGTCAACATTGTTTGGAGAGATGCTGGCGGAGGCCTTTAGAATGATTGCCCTGCCAAAATTTGAATTTTAGAGCGAAAGCATTCGCCGAACCATCAGGTATTTTTCATTTCGCTCGAGCCCCGAGGTGACGCCGGTTTATTACCGGCTGGTGATGCT
>NW_015706532.1:0-245 GCF_001515625.1 Sinocyclocheilus rhinocerous
AACTGTATAAATGATTGAAGAAATAAATACATTATAAATTAGATTAAAAAAAAAAACTATACTTTTCATCATGGAAAATGTATATGTATAATCAACATGATTTAAAAAGCATATAGACAGTTCACTATACTGAGGGGAAAAATGGTCAATGATAGAAGTCAAAAATATTATTTAACATCACCGAATCAACCTAAACCTACAAACTAAAATGATGGGTTAAAAATTAACTTTATGGGTTAAATCAG
>NW_015706533.1:0-245 GCF_001515625.1 Sinocyclocheilus rhinocerous
AACCCAGACGAGAAGATCACGGGTCAAAATATCCTCGTGCAGGCGCTGTGTGACTTCAGACAGGACGAGGTGACATTTACATGCATATATATATACATCTTTATTTTTATAATAATTTACATTTACATTTATAACAATATCACATATACACACCAAGCGGCAACCTTCCGCTCTCTCTCGTGAAACCAACAAAGAAGTGGCTAAAACTGCAATTCATCAACTGGCCGCTAGAGGCTGGCTCCAAA
>NW_015706534.1:0-245 GCF_001515625.1 Sinocyclocheilus rhinocerous
AACTGTTTCTCATAAAATAATTATTTTTATAATTATGTTTATAATCGTCAGCTTCTGGATCAGATGTGATGACTTCAAATGAGACTCAAACTGAGAATATGTTTCTCTGCTATCCACTCCGACCGGACTCCTGTCTGAAACTGCATCGTCTTACTGTTGTTAAAGTGGCGATATATATTTTAATGGTGCTGATGATCCTTACAACAGTTTTTGGGAACCTGCTGATCATCATCTCCATCTCTCAC
>NW_015706535.1:0-245 GCF_001515625.1 Sinocyclocheilus rhinocerous
GCACATTTATTACAATAACCATATAGTCAGTATACTGTAGTTATCCGTTACTTGTTTATATTAGTAATTGTATAGTGTATAGTGTAAATTTTACTTTACTAATTGTTTTAATTGTTTGTAAAAAAAAAAAAAATAATAATGTTTTATTGTTGTTTTGTCTTCTGTTTTGTATTTCTTGTTTTGTGTTTTTGTGTAGTGTAATGCTTTTTGTTTAGTTTTTTGTTTTGTTTGACCTTTTTTCCAAA
>NW_015706536.1:0-245 GCF_001515625.1 Sinocyclocheilus rhinocerous
ATATTTTTGTCTTGGTATTATTCTGATCTCGTCCTAAAGATCACAACTTATTTACGTCATATTTATGTTACGAAAATTACTTTTTATTTTCTTAATAGAAATAAGTTGAAACGTAATAATAATAAATACATTAAAATAATAAAACAATAATAAATAAATAAAGATCACAAGTGGTTTAAAGAATGGATAGATGACTAATTAAAATAAATGCATAAACAAACAAACTTATTAATTAAAGGTATTAA
>NW_015706537.1:0-245 GCF_001515625.1 Sinocyclocheilus rhinocerous
AATATAGATATATTAATGAAATCTGACACAAGAAATATTGCTCTTTATTTTGTGAAAGTTTTATGATCATTGTCAGTTTCTGTACATGAAAACTGTGAAATGTTGATGATAGAATTACTCTATAGCAATTCATGTAGTTATTTAAAAAATCCAACTATATTAGGATTCATATGGATGTTAGACTATAGGTTAGTTATTGTGTGAGTGTGAGTGTGTCTCTGAGTGTGTGTGTGTGAGAGAGAGAG
>NW_015706538.1:0-245 GCF_001515625.1 Sinocyclocheilus rhinocerous
AATACTTTATATTAAAAAAAAAACGTATACCAAAATTACCAACATAAAGTTCAAGATTTTGGGGATGAAGTCTCATTTTCATTCTCACTTTGTGAAGCATCCACACAAATTAATATCACTGACTACACTGACACATTGTTCTGGGGTGCGTTTGCAAAAGCATCAGCTAACTCTGATCGCAAGTTGCATTGTTGGTAACAATGGAACTTGGGACCATATAGTTGCTTTTGGGAAAACCACCTCTG
>NW_015706539.1:0-245 GCF_001515625.1 Sinocyclocheilus rhinocerous
AAATGCTGTCCAAATATAAAATACTTTTGTAATGATACATATTTATGAATGAAACAGGATATTCAAAATATTGAAAATATACTAATTTATTTTCTTAAAAATTCCAATAAAACATGGAACATTAAAAATAAAAACAAAATGAAAACCTGAAAAATGGTACTAATTCAATTACCACTCAATAATTTGGAGTCAGTAAAGAAACAGTAAAGACATTTATAATGTTACAAAAGATTTCTATATCAAAT
>NW_015706540.1:0-245 GCF_001515625.1 Sinocyclocheilus rhinocerous
CAGTAATATAATTTTGTGTTACAATATGATTCATGCAGATTTACCCTTCCAGCCTGAACAGATCGGTGCTCCAGCAGCTTTAGAAAGGCATGTCTTGACATTGAAGGAGCAGATACCTTCATGTGTGCAAAAGCTTCAAAGATATCAAAACGATACAGTGTCTGGCAGCTGGTGGTGCTTGGCCAGTAACGGTAGTTCAGAAGGTCTTTCACCCCCGGAGTCCATTCCGCTAAGCAGGTAGGGCA
>NW_015706541.1:0-245 GCF_001515625.1 Sinocyclocheilus rhinocerous
AAAGAACTGCCTGTAGAGCTCAGAAACAGGTTTGTGTCAAGCCACTCATCAGGGGAAGAGTTCGGAAAATAATTCTGCTTAATTGAAGGGTCACAGAAGCATGTATTCTCTGTTACCCTTAATGGAAGAAGTTTGAAATAACCAGGAATCTTCCTAGAGCTGGCCTCCTGGCCAAACTGAGCAATTGATGCAGAAGGGCTTTGGTGTGGTGACCAAGAAGCTGATGGTCACTCTAGTTGAGCTCC
>NW_015706542.1:0-244 GCF_001515625.1 Sinocyclocheilus rhinocerous
TTTTCTCTAATATTTTCTATATCTATCTATCTATCTATCTATCTAATCTGTCTGTATGTCTGTCTGTAATAGAGGAAATTGCCTCTCTTATTTATCCTCTCTTGTTGGATGGTGGATTAAAGTTTGATTGAGGAGATGTTGTCTCTGGTTCTCTCTGTTTTGGGATGCACTGCAGTGAGTGTCAAACTCAACAAAGAGTGCATGTTGCTTAGCAGAGCTGCTAAGTAGCAGAGGGAGAGGGAGA
>NW_015706543.1:0-245 GCF_001515625.1 Sinocyclocheilus rhinocerous
AATATGTTTATATTTATATATACGTAAATATACACAGCACACGTGAACAAAAATTTATTTTAGATGCGATTAATCATGATTAATTGTTTGACAGCACTAAATAAATTATACAAAAATTTTTTTTTACATTTAATTATATATTTATATAATTACAAAAAATATTTAATTTATTTGTATAATTAATTGAATATTAAAAATTGATTAATGACATTGTTTTCTTTATATATCAAAAACATGAATAAAGC
>NW_015706544.1:0-245 GCF_001515625.1 Sinocyclocheilus rhinocerous
TGAAAATGCACATTCGTTCTCTGCCAGCAGGTGGCACTGTTGGAATGACAGAATATAGTGATTTCCCCGGTAACCGCTGTAATCAAAGCAGGCCCTCATCGAAACGTATCTGAAGACGTTCTAATCGTTGTAAATAGGGCGCGTGTGAACACTCATTCAGAATTTGCATAATCCCCATCTATGAATTATAACTACATAAGTTACGTGTCCAGGAACGCAGTGGAATATTCTGGTCTACTTTCTCA
>NW_015706545.1:0-245 GCF_001515625.1 Sinocyclocheilus rhinocerous
CCTGAACGTAAGAGACTGCTGACTAATTAACAGTGCTATTTTAGTATTATTTACATACTATTACGATAATATTTAGAATTAGCTTATACTTATATTTTTAGGTTTTATTAAAAAATTTTTGTTTGTTTTAGTGAATGTGCATTTTAATAAATTTCTGTTTAGCATTCATTTATATTTATTTGTTTATATTTATTTGTTTTAGTTCTTTAAAGGGGTCATATGATGCTTTTTTAAAGATCATTATT
>NW_015706546.1:0-245 GCF_001515625.1 Sinocyclocheilus rhinocerous
ATGATTAAGTATTCATATTTCCTTATGAGCTGATTCACTACAACAAACAATATGTTACTCTACACTTCACCAAACTACGCATTTGAACAGTCAGTAGCAAATTACAAAACATACTTACAGGCTCGGATTCAGAAGCGCCAGATTGTCCTAGCAAAGTTGGAATTTCCCTGTTTTTTAGAAACAGCCTTTCTGCACAGCCAGCCTTGTACTCTCCCAGGTTCAGGAAACTTTCCTCCGTAAAATGT
>NW_015706547.1:0-245 GCF_001515625.1 Sinocyclocheilus rhinocerous
AATCCCTTACTCTGCCTTTAACATTAAGCAAACACAAAACAGTATTTTTGGGTATTTATTAGGAAAAAAAATAGATTGAAAGAGTTATTGCAGCATAAAAGCAAACTTGGCTGGATGCTTTTGGGTCCAGCATGGAATTGATGGCATGCTTTTTGGTGCCTGCCACAACAAGTCTCACCGAGCGCTCGGCTCTCCCCATGTCATTGACAGCAGAGCATGTGTAGTTTCCATCTTCTTTCTTGCTT
>NW_015706548.1:0-245 GCF_001515625.1 Sinocyclocheilus rhinocerous
AATTCTTCTCTTTATGCTATGGTAATGAATTGGGTAATGAATATTAATTAATTAGGTTATGTGATGTCCAGAGCCATGAGAAACGTCAGCATTGTCTACTTAATATTCATGAGACATGTATTCTTTACTATTCAAGAACTGGAAGTTCAAAAATACTGTAATTTATTGGATAAAGCGTATTCAAAGTCGTTGTAAATGTAGCTTAAATACACTCTTAGCATTATACAGTAGATAGTAATAGTTTG
>NW_015706549.1:0-245 GCF_001515625.1 Sinocyclocheilus rhinocerous
GTATTTTCTTTATAAAAATGCCCATGGAGTTTTAAGATTTTTTTTAAATTTACACAACTATCCCATGTCTAAAAATCACACTTTTAAAATAGGCTACCTGAATCATTTAAACCAGTTTTGTGATTTGTTCATAATTCTGATATCACTTTCTCATTCATAAACACGCCAAGTAGAGGTACAGAGGATGCCATAATTTTTAGTAAATGATGAGATAAATTTCGGTCTGCTTTGTCGCACAAAGCTAT
>NW_015706550.1:0-245 GCF_001515625.1 Sinocyclocheilus rhinocerous
GGGCCAACACTTTTTCACACCACTGTATATATATATATATACACATGTTCATGTTTTTAAAAGTTATGATCACAAAGCCTACTTTTATTAGATCAAAAATACAGTACAAACCATAATATTGTAAAATATTATCACAGTTTTTTTTAAATTTAATTTACATGCTGTTTTAATGTATTCTGAAATGTAATTTATTACTCTGATGGCAAAGCAAAATTTTCAGCAGCCATTACTTCAGTCTTCAGTGT
>NW_015706551.1:0-245 GCF_001515625.1 Sinocyclocheilus rhinocerous
AATTTTTTTATGTGCAAAATACAACAAGTATTCAAATACCCTGTTTTATTAGTGTGTGTGTATATAGATATATACTTCTATACATTTCAGTGCACGTCGTCTGATCTGTTAATAGTTGGTCTGTGTTGAACGCAGGTGTGTGGAGTTTGGGTCAGGATGCGGCCGGCTCTGTTCCTCTGTCCCGTCCTGATCTCTCTGTTATTCCTTCTGTCTGGACTGACCCTCATCAGCGGCTGTAACAAAGC
>NW_015706552.1:0-245 GCF_001515625.1 Sinocyclocheilus rhinocerous
AATAACTTGCAGAACTTACAACATCCATATCTCACATATATGCAAATGACATGCCTTTTCTCAACTCAATAAATCCTCTTAAATTTGGTATTAACTCAACATCATCAATTCAATAACCTAACAAATGTAACATTTCCTTAGATTTGTTTGCTTCAAAACAGAAGTCAACTCAGTTTTACAGTGAGTATCAAATATCTAAAAAATAAATAAAAATGAACTCCATTAACATAAGTGTGATTAACGTT
>NW_015706553.1:0-245 GCF_001515625.1 Sinocyclocheilus rhinocerous
AATGAATGAGTGAATGAATGAATTAATGAGTGAATGAGTGAATGAATGAGTGAATGAATGAATTAATGCATGAGTGAATGAATGAGTGAATGAGTGAATGAATGAATGCGTGAGTGAATTAGTGAATGAATGAATGAATGCGTGAGTGAATGAGTGAATGAATGAATGAATGAGTGAATGAATGAATGCGTGAGTGAAAGAATGAATGAGTGAATGAATGAATTAATGAGTGAATGAGTGAATGA
>NW_015706554.1:0-245 GCF_001515625.1 Sinocyclocheilus rhinocerous
CGAAGAAGATGAAGATTAATGCAAATAGTCTTTAATAAATCCACAAGAGGGTAAATCCACAATAGGCAGGCAGGTGACACACGTAGGAGACATTCACAATACCGGACCAAGGAGAACTACAAGAGGGCAACTAATATACACAGGATAATGAGGGTGATAAACTAGACACAGGTGAATGGAGGTTAACTAATAATGACTCGACGAGAACAGGAACATAACCAAATAAGGGCACACAGGAACTAAAC
>NW_015706555.1:0-245 GCF_001515625.1 Sinocyclocheilus rhinocerous
AATGCAGGCTTGGTGAGCAGAAGAGATTTCTTTAAAAAACATTATTTTTACTTATTTGCGAGTAAATATTGCTGCCTAAAATATTGCTAATAATAAATTATTTTTAATTTAAAATATTTTATGAATTAATAAGATAAAGTAATAATAATAAATGCACTTCACAACTGAGGCTGTTTGATCAAAGTTATGATTTATTTTATCAAGCAAGCAGCTTTAAGCCATTACAGAGCAAGTACATATGAAAT
>NW_015706556.1:0-245 GCF_001515625.1 Sinocyclocheilus rhinocerous
TTTGAACCGCAGCACACAGACGAAGAGCTAACTGCGCGTGACCTTTCAAACGTGATTGTCATGCGTGAATTTGAATCGCAGAGCTAGTGCAATATGTGCATTTGTGGTTAAAAATTATATACATTTTTATTTTCTTTAGAGAATGACCGATGGTTTTGCTAGATAAGACCCTTATTCCTCGGCTGGGATCGTGTAGACCTTTTGAAGCTGCATTGAAACCGCAGTTTGGACCTTCAGCCCATTGG
>NW_015706557.1:0-245 GCF_001515625.1 Sinocyclocheilus rhinocerous
AATACGGTTTTATTTCAAACCAGTGGGTGTTTGTGTGTTTACATCCGAAAAATGAACACTTCAACATTTTTGTAAAATACTTTAATACTTTAAATATTTATGTACATAAAGGAATACTTTGGTTTTGTAACTCAGATCAAATAAAGTCATCTAAAATGCTTGGTGTAATACCATTTGATATTATATTTTACAAGAAAGCATACAGTGCATAACAACCCCAAACTAACAATGCTCATAACAATGTC
>NW_015706558.1:0-245 GCF_001515625.1 Sinocyclocheilus rhinocerous
AATGTTCACACACTTGTAACATTTTATCAAATGTAGCAGTTTTTTAAAAAAATTTCCACAATAATGGGTATCTTCGTAGGGTTGGGAATCAACTTTAAAAATATAAATGTATTAATTGCACCGGTTTCTGTGTGTGTGTGTGTGTTTTATGAATCGCATGATTATGCACTCCGCATCCTATATTGTTTTTTAATTGCTTTGGCTACTACTGTACTGTATGCAGCACATACAGTTTGGTACTGATT
>NW_015706559.1:0-245 GCF_001515625.1 Sinocyclocheilus rhinocerous
AATGTTTTCTTACTCAGAAATAAAAAAAAAAAAAATACATATTTTTATTTTTTTGTCCAAAAGCAACAGCATGATCTAGACTCACACAATATATGAGATGCTGCATAAAGAGTGTTTCAAATGACAGTGATTTGAGCATGAAGAGGACTCGTGGACTCATAAATAACCAGCTGCTTCTTCACATAAATCCATGCAAGAGTAAAGAGCACAAGATATTTCCTGTTTATCTTTGATTTTATGATATA
>NW_015706560.1:0-245 GCF_001515625.1 Sinocyclocheilus rhinocerous
TGCACATGTCATCAGAGAAGAGGTGTTGATGCTGTTAATTAAAGTTAATGTTTTTGATTAGAGTTTACGAGGATGCATGGATGATGTGCACGGATAAATCAATTATAATAAACACTGCAATTGTCCATAAAATAAGAATTTGAATGTCTGCTAACAAGATACTGTAACTATATATATATTTTTTTTTCATGTTATTTTTGTACATAACTCCTAATATATATCAAAACACACTGGACTACAAATAT
>NW_015706561.1:0-245 GCF_001515625.1 Sinocyclocheilus rhinocerous
CTATTTGGATAGTGTAAATGTTTTATTCAAATACCTTGAGGGGTTCAAAACGCTTTTGGGACGGTCACTGATATTTTGACAATAAAAGAGACAAACTGATAATATTTATTTAAAAAATAAATAAGTAAATTGACTGAAAATGTACTCACTCTCTCAGGCAAACCCAGATGTAGATGTGTTTGTTTCTTAATCAGAATCAGTTTGGAGAAATTTAGCACTACATCACTTGCTCACCAGTGGATCCT
>NW_015706562.1:0-245 GCF_001515625.1 Sinocyclocheilus rhinocerous
GCAACTTTACAGATCTTCTTTATGTACCAAGAGTTTGTAACACTCAAAAGAGAAAGGAAAAATTTAAATCACATCATATGACCCATTTAACACAGTCATACAGTACTTGTCAAAAGTTTGGTAACATTGTGATTTTAAAATGTTTTTAATAAGGTCTCTTATGCTCACCAAGGCTGCATTATATGCTCAAAAATACAGTAAAAAAAAGTAATATTGTGAAATATTATTACAATTTAAAATAACTG
>NW_015706563.1:0-245 GCF_001515625.1 Sinocyclocheilus rhinocerous
GCTAAGGTGTGCTATGTGGTTACTAAAATGTTCTGTTGCTAGGCCATTCTGAGTGGTTTTTAGTGCATTGTTTAATGGTTGCTAGGATGTTGTTATGCAGTTACTAAAATGGTTGCTAAGTGTTCTCAGTGGTTGCTAGGCTTAAGTAAAAAGAGATAGATTTAAGGAATTTTTCATGTCTGAAGCATAAACACTGTGGTATGTTTAATACTTAGTGTTGGAACTGTAAGTATGAGTAAACACCA
>NW_015706564.1:0-245 GCF_001515625.1 Sinocyclocheilus rhinocerous
AATGGCCACAATATCTATTTTTTCTTCCGCATGTCATGTGCAGGGCTCAGTATGTTTCTAAGCAAATGTAGTTTCCGATTCACCTGGTGGATGATTAAAACAGCAAGGGAAAAAAACACTGTAAGACTTACAACAAAGACGGGACCAAATCTAAGGGTCACATCCCAGTAAACAATCACTTAGCAACACCTTAGCAACCACCCAGAACACAATATCAACCACATACTGTAAAATCATTCTAAAAG
>NW_015706565.1:0-245 GCF_001515625.1 Sinocyclocheilus rhinocerous
TATTTAGTGGCATTTATAAAAGCTGTTTGATTGCTTACATCAAGAATCTGTAAAGACCGGTTACACTCATGGTGTGGATGAATTGCCTGTCGGAGACAGAAGATAATTTGTAGTTTACGGTTTCAGGACCTTTTAAATAAATGTTTTCGGGTTAAGCATTTGGAGCCTGATCATTTCCAAAAAAGACAACATTTTGACACAGAATTCTGTCATTTAATTCGACTGACGTTATCTGTGTAAAGTTA
>NW_015706566.1:0-245 GCF_001515625.1 Sinocyclocheilus rhinocerous
AAGAGGAAGACGGTGGGGTGGGAATGAGGCGAGAAGAACGAGAAGCAGCGTGAAGGCAATTCCGGACAGTGCGTGCGTACCAACAAACACACATATGAGTTTAAGCAAGGTGCATTGCGATGAAAGGATGGAGCGGTGAAGGAAGATAGAGGAGGGAGGGAGGAAGGATAGGGTATTGTGGAGGGAGGGAGGGAGAGAGAGAGGCCTGCCTGTCCAACAATAGCCCAATTCAGCACGGCGGCGGC
>NW_015706567.1:0-244 GCF_001515625.1 Sinocyclocheilus rhinocerous
AATTTTCATTTTTGGGTGAACTATCCCTTTAAGTCTGGAACTCACATACATCATAAGAGACTGTGTTTTCTCCTTTGTGATGCTTTGCCAGGCCTTTAATGTAGCTGACTTCAGTTTTTGTCTGTTTGTGGGTCTTTCCGCCTTTAGTTTTGTCTTCAGCAAGTGAAATGCATGCTCAATCGGTTTGAGATCAGGGGCATCATTTATAAAATGTTGCGTATAAACCATCCTAAATTTGTTCTAA
>NW_015706568.1:0-245 GCF_001515625.1 Sinocyclocheilus rhinocerous
CATAGCTCTGGTGGAGTGGGCTCCAACCCCAATAGGGTATTCCATTAAAGCTGTATGACAAAGATATCACATCTGTATTCCAAAGGGACAGTCTTTGCTTAGGTACAGGCCTTTTGAGTGGCTATTGAAGGACAAAAAGCTGCTCATCCAATCTGAACTGGGCAGAGTGCTCAGTGTAAAAGCATAGTTCATACATGGAGCAGTTCTCCACGTTCAATCCTTCAGGGGGAAAAATCCAACAATGT
>NW_015706569.1:0-245 GCF_001515625.1 Sinocyclocheilus rhinocerous
TTTTTAAGGAGCCCTCATTACGGCCACTCTGAGGCTGGGCTTTCATAAAGCAAGGCATATTGGTTGCGTTCCCCATAAGCGTTCAACGCAATAGTAGAGACAGTTCGAAAGGGAACGCTCCGGTTACTAACCTAAAGATTCTGATGAATGGCATACTGAGCCGTCGGCTCCTCCCCTTTTGGCTAGCTGAAGTGCCATTTGTTCGTGCAGTTACACGAACGTGAACAAATCAGGCTTCAGTATCA
>NW_015706570.1:0-245 GCF_001515625.1 Sinocyclocheilus rhinocerous
AATCAAAGTCATGTGGAACACCAAATGGTACACTATTCATACCTTTTGGGAGTACCATGTGAAATACTAATAATAATATTAGTACGAAAAATACTAAGCAATAGATACTTGAAATATTTCTTAGTAGTATTCAGAAAGGTCACATTACATTGTTTAAGTCCTGTGTTGGGGAGTAACTAGTTACATGTAACGGAATTACACAATTTAATTACAAAATAAATGTAACTGTAATCTGTTACAGTTAC
>NW_015706571.1:0-245 GCF_001515625.1 Sinocyclocheilus rhinocerous
CCTACAGCCCATTACAATTACTAACCCATGAATCCTGACCCACCATTATAACCATACCCAGCTATCCCAAATCCTAGGCCTAACCCTTCTCCAACATATGGCTCACCCAGACCCTATCCATACCCCTAACCTTGCAAGAGTAAATCAAGCAAGAAGGTTGGGCAGATGGTACAATCAGGGACTGTGGACAGACACGTCAAAATTACAACGACTGCTGGAAGCAACATTTTTCTTATTCCATCAGG
>NW_015706572.1:0-245 GCF_001515625.1 Sinocyclocheilus rhinocerous
AGTCCTCCTGATTGGAACCAGGTGTGTATGTAATCAGTTCCTAGGTGTGGGGTGTTATGGGAAATGGAGTCCGTGAAAGTGGCAAAGGTCCAGGATGGAGTGCCCTCCAGAGGAGCTCATGGGCACTCCAGCTGGAGATCGTAACATAGCCCCACCCTTAAGGAGCGGCTTCCAGACGCTCCTAAACAAGAACAGACTTAAGTCCAGGAGGGAGGTGGAGCGGAGGCGGAACAGGGGGAGGGATG
>NW_015706573.1:0-245 GCF_001515625.1 Sinocyclocheilus rhinocerous
AATAATCAGCCATTTTGTCATTGTTGCTCTGAGTGAGAGTGAGAGTGAGAGACAGACAACTGATGTGAGTCTCTACTAATGGCAAATCTCTCTCAATCCTTAGTAGCTTCTCTTGATATTTTCAACAACTGAACAGTCTCACACAAGAAATTAAAGGATTGCTTCCCCCTGGTGGTGAATTCATTATAGTAAAAACTTAGTTTTTTTGGAGTTCATTTGTAACCATTGAAATAATTTCAAATTAT
>NW_015706574.1:0-245 GCF_001515625.1 Sinocyclocheilus rhinocerous
ACAACCATGTCAGTGAAGAACTTGATATGAAAGGATTGTAAAAATGGATTAAAAATAGATAAAATACTTATTAAAAATTGTCATCAAAATTGTTTTTGAGACTGCCATTTTATTCTATAAATAAAATGTCATATCTGCCACAGAATGAATGATGACTTGAGATGGTAGAAAACACTGACAAAAATGACTTAAATGTCACGGTGGCTGTATATACACTTGCCATTGTTAGTCAATAAATTAAACTA
>NW_015706575.1:0-245 GCF_001515625.1 Sinocyclocheilus rhinocerous
AAGGAAAACAGGAACTCAACGGGAACATACATGTGACAGATCGCCCCCCTCCCGGATGGCGCTACCATCGGGGAGGGGGGGCGGGCGCCTCCAGGGCGGATCAGGAAGCCATGGCGGAGCCGCGGGCTCGGGTTGCCATGGCGGAACAGGGGGCTCGGGTTGCTATGGCGGAGCCGGGGAAACAGGAGCCCTCCCTCGGATTAACAGGGAAACAGGAGCCCTTCCTGGGCTTAACGGGGAAACAG
>NW_015706576.1:0-245 GCF_001515625.1 Sinocyclocheilus rhinocerous
CATAAAAGTTATTGTTTGCACATCTGTTGTGTGGCTGTTAGCAGTGATATCATGATTTAGGAATGTTTAGAGATATTTGCACTGAATAACAAGATGAAAATTTTTTGCAGTGTAGGCGTTCACACTGACAGGAAGTTTTTAACTGATTACCATAACAATACATTTTCAAAACAGTGTGAACAGGGCATAATGCTAACGCCTCTTAGCCCTGCATTAACTTACAAATAAAATACTCTATAGCCTCT
>NW_015706577.1:0-245 GCF_001515625.1 Sinocyclocheilus rhinocerous
TGTACACTTTATTACTCATTTTTGTTGTTGTTGTTGTTTTTTTAATTAATTTATAAATGAAATAATTAAAAAGGGCAGAAACAAATAGAAATACACATCTAAATTAAATGACTGAAAAAAAAAAAAGATTAAAGAAATAATGTAGGAAATATAAAAAAGACTGGGGAAAAAAAATATGTCAATGACTTGCTGACTTGCACGAGAACCAGCAATGTATTGGACCCGGAAATAACGTCTCTACATAG
>NW_015706578.1:0-245 GCF_001515625.1 Sinocyclocheilus rhinocerous
GAAAAATAAAAATCAGTAAATAGAAAAGGGTCTTGGTGTCTTTTGATTTTGGGGTCAAAATAACAAACTGGGCCAAAAAAATAATAAAGCTGGGCAAAATAATAAAAGTTACAAATGTTCAATTATAAACCAACAAATTTGACAATGCACATCAGGTTCAGTAGCAAATCAAACAAGTGGTAAATCACCCTCAAATTTAGCAGTTCAATTTACAAATGCACAACATACACGTTAAACCACCTTGA
>NW_015706579.1:0-245 GCF_001515625.1 Sinocyclocheilus rhinocerous
AAAAAAAAAAAAAACACATTATGCCTATTGAAAGTCCTTGTACTGATAGAAGTCCCGACATGTGTGTGTTTCAGTTGATGAGTGAGAAGGTGGGAGGCGCAGAAGGAACCAAACTGGATGAGGACTTCAAAGACCTTGAGAGGGTAACACATTTTTAACATTCACATTGCGATGCCAATATTCAAGTTCTCCTAAATACAACCAAGACTTCCTTCTTCCTACTTTTAGGAAGTTCTTGTAAGAAA
>NW_015706580.1:0-243 GCF_001515625.1 Sinocyclocheilus rhinocerous
ACTTGGGAAACACAACACACACACACACACACACACACACACACAAATAGGCACATTCCATCATAAAGTCAAAAGGATGCACAAACAATGACAGGCAGTCTTATAAGTGCGCGGAGCGTAAATAAATGAAGCACAATTGTTGCTGTACATTCAGACTAGAACATTCTTTAAGTATTATTATGAGCTGCATGTATTAAAATTTGTTGTATTCCAGAGTTAACTTATTGTACCTGAGAGCTGAGA
>NW_015706581.1:0-245 GCF_001515625.1 Sinocyclocheilus rhinocerous
ACAGGTCACATGACATGAGCAGTGTGAGGGCACACCCAATACAAATGTTAACAATAACAGTAACATCAGTGTTTAGAGTATCAGAATCTCCCTCTATCACTGACAATGATACTGCATCAGCAAACACTGGAGAAGAAACAGAAACTGTTACTAAGACTTGCTGCAACTATTCAGACCTTCACTGGTCAAAAACCATATGTCAAGACTAGAAAGAGATTTAATGGACAACATCCACAAAAGAATAT
>NW_015706582.1:0-245 GCF_001515625.1 Sinocyclocheilus rhinocerous
ACAGAAAAGACAATAATTACAATCACAATATCATAAACAACCAACACAAGAAACACAAATGACACTAAAACGCTAATGTTTAGTTAAATCCCTCACACAAAGATTATATAAAGTCCAAACATCTGGGTATTATGATTAATTCTCTCATCTCCACTGATAAACTCATCAAATGAATCATACCTGCAAACCTATTTTTAATATACGGAGCCGCCCAGAGCAACAGGAGAGGCCTCAGAAAATAAAGA
>NW_015706583.1:0-245 GCF_001515625.1 Sinocyclocheilus rhinocerous
ATGCTCAGGTTTAAGAGCATTTAAGACATTAAACACATTTAAGAGAACATCCTGAATTGGTCTGGATTGACTGTAATCTGCATTTTTACGCTTAGACTATTATGATATTAACCTGATTGCAATAAGGAGTTTAAGTCAGTATAAAGGCTTCTAAAAACCTGAATTGGACAGCTGGCATATACCTGAATTAATCAGGAATGTTTTTTTTTACAAACATTAACATCATGGATTTCTAGGAGTATACC
>NW_015706584.1:0-245 GCF_001515625.1 Sinocyclocheilus rhinocerous
ATGTTAATCGACTGACAGCCATAATAAACATTAGCCTACTCATCTGAATAGACTAAGTTGGCTTTTGGATCTAGAGTTACAGCATCAGCCAACCATAAGGGTCTATCCGGAGCTTGCTAACTAGCTAAACCTTAACCAGCTGTGTCAGACACATTATTTTCTATTACTGATGCCCCTTGTTCGTTTTCTCTCTCTCTCTTGTGTAGGTGCGAGCCAGTGCGATCGCTCAAGATGCTGATCAGAAC
>NW_015706585.1:0-245 GCF_001515625.1 Sinocyclocheilus rhinocerous
AAATATTATTACAAATTAAAATAGCTGTTTTCTATGTGAATATATATATTAAAAAAAAATTATTCCTATGATACAAAGCTATATTATATATTTCCATTCTAATGTATGGGGTGTGTGTGTATGTGTTTTATATATATATATATATATATATAAATTAATGCTTTTATTCATCAAATATGCATTAATCACAGTATGACAGTAAAACATTTATAATGTTACAAAAGATTCTATTTCAAATAAATGCT
>NW_015706586.1:0-245 GCF_001515625.1 Sinocyclocheilus rhinocerous
ACAGTGAAAAACAAACTCATTTCAGCGGTTCAATAATAACAAATGTGTTTAGTGTGGACGTTTCATTTTGCGGTTCGAGGCTTTTTGTTTGATTGCTATAAAAACTTTAGGAAACATTAGGAAATATGAGTTTTAGATGGGTCATGTCTGATAAAAATGGTTTCTACCTAAACATTTCAGCAAACTGTATTCATTTTATTTAGCTAAATATATCAGTTCGTTATGTGGGACCAGACCTGCAAAAA
>NW_015706587.1:0-245 GCF_001515625.1 Sinocyclocheilus rhinocerous
ACCACGAGCAATATTATTAATAAGAGAGGTTTTAATGAAACCTAGGCCCATGTATTATTCATGCAATATTTAGACCAAAAGAGAACGATGTAGATGTAGGCATGCTAGCTAGAGCCGTTCAACTCAAGATGGAGAACTGGAGCCAGACCAAATCCGAAACTCCCATCCTCTGCCTTTATTTGGTTGTACGGCTGTTCCAACTCTCTCTGTTCTATCAGTTTGATGAATGACAGATTATTCAGCCA
>NW_015706588.1:0-245 GCF_001515625.1 Sinocyclocheilus rhinocerous
ACATTACACACTAACTAAAGTTAAAAAAGTGAAATCACAATCAACGCAGCAGGAGCGCTCCAGAGATACGCACCGCTGGTCTGCTGCAGCTCCAGCAGGGCTTTGATGGTGGATGTGGCCGACTGAGACTCTCCCGTCATGTCCTGGTAAATGATGGTGGGACTCGCCTCCACAGACACCTCCTGCTCCGTCCACTCCTGCCCCCTGGAGGTGATGAGGTGCACCACCGGCTGAGCGTCTGAACA
>NW_015706589.1:0-245 GCF_001515625.1 Sinocyclocheilus rhinocerous
ACAAACAAGAAATTAATATTGAGTGAGTTACATTATGGACACAATTTTGTCTGCTTTTTCAGTTTCAGTTCTAAAATAAAGCCGTTCATTTCTAAATGAATCAGCCGTTTTGAACAAATCATTTGAATGAATGATTCAATGAAGGCAGGGACTTGTCGCCACCTACTGGCGGCATTTATTTATTCATGAAATGCCTAAACCAGTTAAAGGTGGGGTAAGCGATTTTTCAAAAACGCTTTAGAAAA
>NW_015706590.1:0-245 GCF_001515625.1 Sinocyclocheilus rhinocerous
ATAGTGCTGCTTTAAGCGTTATGGTTTAAAATCTTTGTTAGAATTTACCATAGAAGGATCATTTTAATTTTGCAGAAAGAAAGAAATGCTCACCATAGATTACAAAACACACTTGAGTCCACACTACACTTTCAATCCTGTGGTTTACAGGATTTTCCTCTCCAAACTTCACATACTGTATGTTGTGAAGCACCATGCAGGTTTGATACTGCATTTAGTCTGTCGCTGCACAAACTTGCTTTTCA
>NW_015706591.1:0-245 GCF_001515625.1 Sinocyclocheilus rhinocerous
GGAAGCAGGAATAATACTGTTGACACGCCTCGCTGTGGACAGAAGCTGCTTTCTCCACTCTACGAGCCGCTTTCAGTGTTTGGCGCAGATACCAGCTCGTCCCCTGCCGCTATCCGACGAAGCCTAAAAAAAGCAAATTTCCTAAAAGAGCAGCGGCGTTGTTTCAAATGCCGCGCTGCTATTGGTGCTCGTGCAGGACAGCACTGCACGCTGACGACGGCCACTCAGAGTGCGTTTCCTGTCTG
>NW_015706592.1:0-245 GCF_001515625.1 Sinocyclocheilus rhinocerous
ACCATCGCCTGCCCGCAGTCCCAGAATGTACATTCAGACTGTCTCGACTCTGTCTCTTCCTCCCTCTCCTGTGTCCACAACCACCTCCTCGATACCATCGGTAGCTGCTAGAGCTGTGAGAAACTCTTAAATTAAATGGTTTTCTTCACAATAATACTTAACTTCAAATAAGCATCCTTTATGAGTGACTTGCAGTCATGTATATATATTTGCCTTTTTTTATTTATAAAGGAAGTGTCATCTCC
>NW_015706593.1:0-245 GCF_001515625.1 Sinocyclocheilus rhinocerous
ATGAGAAGTGGACTGACACGGGCTCTCTTGGGCTCATTGAGAACATTTGCAGAGAGAGGCTTTACCCACATCTACATCTGAAACTTAAACACCTCTTTCTCTCTCGATCATTACCCAACAGTCACTCAGAGGACTGGTTACTTGAAACTATTTTTGAAGCAAAACACTTTACATTTTTATTGATGTGTTCAGCAGACACGTTTATCCAAAGTGACTTACAAAAGAGGAGGAACAAAGCAATTCGT
>NW_015706594.1:0-245 GCF_001515625.1 Sinocyclocheilus rhinocerous
CACACACTCTCTCACACGCACACACACACTCACAGAGACACACACACACACTCATACACACGCGCACTCACTCACTCACTCACACACTCACTCACACACACACGTCGTAGAACAGTCGTAGAAATCAGCCTCAAACTCTCTCGTGTCTGTGTGTGCGTGTGTGTGTTAGGTGAGGTCCCGTTCAATCATGAGATCCTGCGGGAGGCGAACGCTCTCTGTCACCGTCTGCCGGTTCTCAACACGCT
>NW_015706595.1:0-245 GCF_001515625.1 Sinocyclocheilus rhinocerous
ACCCTTTATTGATATTTTGTGGTATCGATGAGTTATGTGTTTTTCCCCCACAGATTGTTTAGTGTTGTCTTGGAAATTTTGACCAAAGATGGGGAGAAGGATACTGCTGGAAGCCTCCCGCCTGTTCACGGCCATGGAGGGAAACCAGGAGGTTTCGATGTCAAAGCCCTCCGAGCCTTTCGAGTGCTGCGACCTCTTCGCCTGGTCTCAGGAGTGCCCAGTGAGTTAAAAAAAAAAAAAAAAAA
>NW_015706596.1:0-245 GCF_001515625.1 Sinocyclocheilus rhinocerous
ACCACTATGTGGATTTTAGAAAGTCCATATTACATGGATTTAACCATTCTAGGGGGTTCTCGTGGCACTCTGGAAGAGCAGCCTATAGATGGAAATGCTTCTGCCAAACGCCATGTTTGAGAAGTCATCAAGTTCATCTACGGCTATCATGCTGGCGTGGCTAGCCGTAAATCTGTGGCTGAGGGAGCAAGCATCCATTAAGCGGGAGCTCGACCTACAGCATGTTCCAATGGTGGAACAGCTAG
>NW_015706597.1:0-245 GCF_001515625.1 Sinocyclocheilus rhinocerous
ACTAAGGACTGCACATACACGTTGGATTTACCAACCTGAAATATATGCTTTTTTATGCTATGTGAGCACAGGAAACAATTATGAGACATGAGTTCATGTCAGATTTATTTGTTGATAGTGAATATATTATTTGAATGCGAGTTTGGCAAGCAGTTTTTGAAATTTCAATATTTCCTTGTTCAAGTACAGAGGAGCTGGTCTGGCATGCCAGAAACAGTCGCCCAGAGGCTTGTAATAAGGAATAG
>NW_015706598.1:0-245 GCF_001515625.1 Sinocyclocheilus rhinocerous
CAGCAAAATGACTAAAAAGAAAAAACAAAACAAAAATTTAAAAATTAAATTAAATATTATGCAAAATATTAACTATATATCTAATTCTAATTCAAAATATTAGCTATATATACACTATATATTACCTCAGCACGGCAACACATATAACTATATAAATATGCTAAAATACTGAAGTCTAAACAACAAAACCAGCATCTCTTTGGCAAAAAAATCAACATTAATATCTAAATCATGCGTTTTCTCCT
>NW_015706599.1:0-245 GCF_001515625.1 Sinocyclocheilus rhinocerous
ACCAGTCAAAGTGAACTTTAATGTAAAGTGGACACAATAATAATTCATTGATTGATTGACTGATTATTATTGCACACACAGAAAAAGTTAGAATGTTCTGGTGAAATAAATTGTATTGTACTTGCACTACATCAGCAAACAACTTTCAACTTGAAACAAAAATATTAATATTTTCTTTTACAGCACACTGGAACATTACCGAGCATAACTTCACACAAAAAAGTGGCTTATAAAAGTAAACTCAC
>NW_015706600.1:0-245 GCF_001515625.1 Sinocyclocheilus rhinocerous
ATCTAAAACTATAAAATGATTAAACATTTCAATATGTAGTTAAAGGAATATTCATACTTCTGTAGACATTAAGCTCGATGTTTGTGTTTGTGTTAATCAACTTTAAACCACAAACGCAGTCGAATAAGCTAAACCCCAAATATTCCTTTAATAAAACAGGAACGTGTAAGCTTGAACAAATGAGCTGCACTCACCATAGACAGAAACATTGAATGTTTTTGATGTCAGTTTTGCTCCACTTATCT
>NW_015706601.1:0-245 GCF_001515625.1 Sinocyclocheilus rhinocerous
CAAACTCTGCAGATCTGAATCTGCTTTTCATTATTGTGAAGGGACCTGCAGGAAACTGAAGTCATGATAAATTATGATACCAAACTTCATTCTGGATCAATAGACGCTAACCTTTATCCCCAAAAAAACTGTTCAATCTAGAGTCTCCCACACAGAGAACTGCTCCATCTGATACACTTAAAAACAGCACATGCACTGTGTACATCTATCTAACTTGTATACGTTTAATTCAAACTTAATTTTAT
>NW_015706602.1:0-245 GCF_001515625.1 Sinocyclocheilus rhinocerous
TCCAATAATACTGCATTTTAGTTTCACATCAATTTCTCCTAATTTTTAGAAGTTGGCTTGTGAACAGTTGTAGATTTTTGTTTTGTTACTGCATCTAAAACAGTTTTTTTTTTCCCTGGCTGCTGGCACATTCCTAAAACGAAGCAACTTATTCATGCCATTTCACCGCGGTCAGTTTAGAATTTCCTTTCAATCAAACGCACTTCAATGCTTTAGCTGCCATTTTCCAAGCAGTGAAACGGTCA
>NW_015706603.1:0-245 GCF_001515625.1 Sinocyclocheilus rhinocerous
AGCAAGGGTGCATTAAATTGATCAAAAGTGACAGTAAAGATATTTCTAATATTAAAAAATCTATTTTTAAATAAATGCTGTTCTTTTTTAACTTTCTATTGAAGTATTCTGGAAAAATTGTATCATGGTTTACACAAAAATATGAAGCAGCACAACAATCAGCATATTAGAATAATTTCTGATGGATCATGTGACTCTAAAGACTGGAGTAATGATGCTGAAGCAAACGTTGCTTCACTCATTGC
>NW_015706604.1:0-245 GCF_001515625.1 Sinocyclocheilus rhinocerous
ACTTCAAGCTGATTGCAGTTACCTTCTGTCTGAAGAGTTTGAGGTAATGCGCTGCATATCAACAAATTTATTATTTGGGATAAACCCCTTGAGATGCATCATCTTGTTTTCAAGGGGGTCCTATTACACAAAAATTAGAAAACATAACACCAAAAAAGCAAACAATCACAACAATAAAAACATCAAAACAACACACCCTACTACAATATTAACACATGAAATATTTATAATTGTATTGATATTAT
>NW_015706605.1:0-245 GCF_001515625.1 Sinocyclocheilus rhinocerous
ACTTCATTAGCTATCCGTCACATAATCAACCATCACTAATTAGGAACATTCCAAACATTTGGGCACCCATTTCCTGTCCATGTCCCGCAGTTTTAATGTAATACCTCCATTAGGCAGGTTTGCATACTCAAATAGCTAAATGCTCAAGCAAATCACTTTCAATTGAACATAGTTAATTTTTTTAATCAGTTAGCCCAGGGATGTAATAATTATTTCATTTTACGTGTTAAAAAGAGCATCTTCTT
>NW_015706606.1:0-245 GCF_001515625.1 Sinocyclocheilus rhinocerous
AAATCGCATCATATGACCCCTTTAATGTTTACCCCCAAATATGACCATCCTCTTGTGCGGGATCCCCATCCTAAAATTATACAATTTAAAAAGCATCTATATAGTTTCTTGTATAAACAACTAACTTCTATATAAATGCTGTTTGGAAAACATGTCTATTAAGTTATATTATCACATTACATTTATACTAGGGCTGCACGATAACGCGCATCTTGTCAGAAAGCCGGTTCTGTAATCAGCGGTAA
>NW_015706607.1:0-245 GCF_001515625.1 Sinocyclocheilus rhinocerous
GCAAAACCAGTAGAGGCCCCAAACTGAGCCCTAGAGCCGCCCTGGTAGGCAGAGGTAAGTTGCTTCCAAGAACCCTGAACAGTAGATGGACCAGCTTGGGGTGAGGACAGTGATACACTTGCATAGGACTGAGACCCAGGGGCAGACTGACTTACTGCATTTTGAGGCTGACACGATCCACCGTAAGCAGTGCTTCCATGCAGGGTGAAGGGAGTAGAGGATCCTGCCTGGGTGCCAGAGCTGCC
>NW_015706608.1:0-245 GCF_001515625.1 Sinocyclocheilus rhinocerous
ACTTCTTTCAGCCGAAGAGTCATTTTAAAATTTATCCTAGTTTTCCAAGCTTTATAATGGCAGTGAAGCTCAAAAAAGTGCATTTATTCATCATAAAACTGCGCCACACAGCTCCGAGGGGTTAGGCTTTCTGAAGCAAATTGATGCATTTGTGTAGGAAAAATATGCATATTTCAAACTTTTTAAAGCAAAACATCCAGAGCTTTCAGTGGACCGCGGCCTATGAAGAATGGGTAACGCCTCTC
>NW_015706609.1:0-245 GCF_001515625.1 Sinocyclocheilus rhinocerous
ACTTTCCTCCTTTCCTGAGCACTTGAACCTCAAAGCGTTCTTCAAACTGTAACGTTTAATTACCTTGAAATGACATTTAAATAATTCCCAGGCCCATCTGCATCTCTGGCTCTCGCAGTCGGCATTAGGATGGGCCTCGGCTTCGCTGCGCTACATCTGCTTTCCATTCGATTGTTTACCAGTGAATTAAAAAGAAATTCCAATTTACTTAGAAAATGGGAGTTCTGTACTTGTTAAACTCCCGT
>NW_015706610.1:0-245 GCF_001515625.1 Sinocyclocheilus rhinocerous
ACGAGGATGAACATCTTGAGCTCCATGATAGTTGCGCGTTTCAGAAGATGAGAGGAATCGAATCACACGATATTATCTGACCAAGTCTGTCAGCTCTTTAACTAGCTCTAGGGTGAAGTTTCGTTTGAATCTACTGGGTAATCCCTGGATCATTTTCTGACTTCTTACTGACTTCAATCTAAAAGGCTCTTGGGTTTCCTAACGTACTTCCTGGCTTGAGTAAAGCACTCTCCAGGTGAAGACAC
>NW_015706611.1:0-245 GCF_001515625.1 Sinocyclocheilus rhinocerous
ATAAACTGCAAATGGATCCAAACCCTTCTGGTGTGTCGCAACAGTGGATAAGAGGAATCAAAATTTTAATTTTATAACAGCTAGACGATTCCTGACCTTAAAGCATCCTATTACAGAATTGGAGTAGATTTTGGATTCCCAAGCCTAGGTATGGGATAAAATGCTAAATAAAATGCTCTTTTTTTTTTTTTTGTCCTACAGAAAATGTGCCTGGAGTCCACCTTTGTTATTATTACAAACTACAC
>NW_015706612.1:0-245 GCF_001515625.1 Sinocyclocheilus rhinocerous
CGATCAGCAATGCAGCGATTGGCTGGCGGCAGGACAGCAACGTAAATGACATCATATAATTAAAGACACCTGATGAAACTTGACTAACTTCTGGACCTTTATAAAGTAAACCACCACGTGAACAAAACTGTTATAATAGATCAATTAAATGTGCACGGTTTACTTTTTTTTTTTTTACATGATTTCTAGTATTTGTACATGCTTTACATTTTTATTTCAATGTTGTAATTAGCAATTCATGTAAT
>NW_015706613.1:0-245 GCF_001515625.1 Sinocyclocheilus rhinocerous
CAATTGTGAGAACAAATTGACATATAAACAATTCTGAGAAAAAAGTAAAAAATTGTAAATGCTTTGTTAATAGCGCAAATTGGACCTTAAAATAAATTGACTGAATTGAGAAAAATAAACTCGCAATTAGGAGAAAAAAGTCAGAATTGTGCGATATTATGGAAGCCCATTTCCGCCACTGAATAAAAAATAAAACAAGATAATTGCGACTTTTTATCTCACAATTCTGACTTTTTTTCTCGGAA
>NW_015706614.1:0-245 GCF_001515625.1 Sinocyclocheilus rhinocerous
AAAATAAATAGGGAAAGTAAATAGGGAATAAATTGATAAATAAATCTTATTAAATTGATTAAAAAAAATCTTAATTTTGTCTAAAAATACAAACCTAAAATCGAACTTTTTTAAATAAGTACATTTCACAACACTATAATGTATAGTATTAAAAAAATAAAAAATTTTAGATTTGCTAAAGATTAAATTTTACTGTTAAACTGTTAGTGTTTTTTAGAGATTAAAGCAGCACTATGTAACTTTTG
>NW_015706615.1:0-245 GCF_001515625.1 Sinocyclocheilus rhinocerous
GTCCCATTTAGCAACTTGTTAGCAACCGTCTTTTTTAAGAAATGTTACAGTTTAAAAAAATTATGAGTGGGGTGTAACCGGTGTGTTTTATGTCATAGAATAAAACGTGTAAGTATCTTGAGCCTGTGTGAACCACGGACCTTATTTTACGGATTTAACCAAAATTCCATTAAAAAAACCCATTGACTCTGGGACGATGAAACCGGAAGTGCTAAAATGCTAACTCGCTTCCGGGTTTTTGCCTA
>NW_015706616.1:0-245 GCF_001515625.1 Sinocyclocheilus rhinocerous
AAATGCACTTGACACATTTTAATTTATTAATCAAACCAATATTTAAAAAAAAATTCATACAGAGGATCAGTAGTAACTTCTGAAATTCAATATAATCTTAAAATGATTTAAACAGAACTACCTTAATATTCACTTAAATACATGTCAAATCTATTAAATACACTTAAAGATATTTGTATACAGACATTGTTTTCATTTAATTATATAAATATAGTTAATTGATTAATTCTTGGATATCAGTCAAT
>NW_015706617.1:0-245 GCF_001515625.1 Sinocyclocheilus rhinocerous
CAAGGGGGTGTTAGAGGGTCCTTGATCAATTTGGGTAATTTATTTATTTTTTATTAGTTTTTTACAAAATGCACATAAGATATTATGTATTTTTTTATTCACAAAATTATATTTTTAATATAATTAAAAATATAATCACAATAATTCATAAAATAAAACAATAATCACAATCATTTTGCTTTCTAAGGAAAAATCATGGCATTAACTGCAACAATTTTATATAATTTAGATTTTCTTCATCTAAA
>NW_015706618.1:0-245 GCF_001515625.1 Sinocyclocheilus rhinocerous
ATATATATATGGATATGAGTATTTATTTTTCAACTATTATTATTTTAACACTATTTTTGGTTACTCTGTTCCCTAACCAACTGACCTGACCTGATCGCTAAGCTCGGGGCGCCCCTGTCTGAGATGGAAGGAATAGAGAGTTGGTTGAGCGATGTACGACTAGAACCCCCCTTCTAGCATCTTACATTCTCTCGGTATTTCATATACCTTCACACAAATGCCCTATCTGGCTTTCACGGCTCTCA
>NW_015706619.1:0-245 GCF_001515625.1 Sinocyclocheilus rhinocerous
TTTTTCTGACCATTTTGGCAGATACATGTTCTTGTTTTAAGCATAGACTCACTTAGTTTTGATGCATTTTTCAGAAAAATAAAACTTAATATCAAGTCATTCTGCTTCTCCAGTAAATGTATCTTGATTTAAGAATATTTAGATGTTTGTGCTGGAAAACAAGGCAGAAATACTGAGAATGAAAATTATTTCTATTTTTAAATTTTTCTTCCCAAAGCTGTTTGTCACAGATGCACTGCAAAAAA
>NW_015706620.1:0-245 GCF_001515625.1 Sinocyclocheilus rhinocerous
CAATCACCTGAGAAAGAAAGACACACTCTCACATATTTTTCTCTCCTCTCGTCTTAAATTTACGACAAACCTTCAGACAGATCGTATATCGTATAAAGAGCGGTGGGTCTTTAATCACCTCCCTCTGAACTTTCAGCCAAGTACTGTCTTGAGTTATTCTCTTGGAACTGCCACGTCTATCCAAGGCGGATATTGTGACAACTGTTGATGGGATGGGCTCATTTTCTTGTGTATAAAAAACAAAA
>NW_015706621.1:0-245 GCF_001515625.1 Sinocyclocheilus rhinocerous
ATCAGCATTCAGGCAAAAGATGGCTTCAAGAATGAGCACACTGCTAACGTGATCTATCGTTAACACATCCTAAACACATGGGAGTTATTCGTCTTATCGGCATAATCGGCCAATGCGATATTTACATTTTAATCCTTTATCAGCTGATTCCGATAATGTTCAGATAATATCGTTCATCCGTAATTGCAGGTAAATATCACCTCATCCATCGCCGTTTTTGTTTAGTGTCTTATAAAGTATCCCGT
>NW_015706622.1:0-245 GCF_001515625.1 Sinocyclocheilus rhinocerous
TGTACAGATATATAGCTTGTTTCCTCATGGGTACAAAAAATGTCCCCACAAGGTCAAACTTTATACCATCATTGTGGGGACATTTGGTCCCCATAATGTAGGGACTACCAGGACCACACACACACACACACACTGTACTGAAAGCAAAATTCATATTCTTCATATGGCCACAATCTTACGAAGACAACCAGACAAATAGATTCTTTAATCATGTTTATTTTGTATTCTGTGTATTATGTGAGTAC
>NW_015706623.1:0-245 GCF_001515625.1 Sinocyclocheilus rhinocerous
ATCCTCTTTCTTTCATCAGGGGTGACTGCGACCGAATGAGACAGTACCTTCCACGAACCCACGAAGGAAAACACAACCAGTGGATAAGGTAACAAAAAAATAAATAGACTCAGAAGAAATGCAAGTTCCACATCCACTTTAAGTGCAATAATCACATCCATCACCATAAATCCACAGAGTGTTGCCCAAACTAAAAAGCATATCAGAACTAAATTCCTACACGAATGATGAAGTCGGTACCAAAC
>NW_015706624.1:0-245 GCF_001515625.1 Sinocyclocheilus rhinocerous
ATAACAAAAAATGTGTCTGAAGACAATCACCTATTGCACCTTTAAGAACATTTTTAAAAATAAAATGACACTCTACATACTTTCAATGGAATAAAATGTTCACACGGTTTTCTCCAGTATAACTGCCCAGTATTTTTTCACCCCTGGTTATTTACTTAAATGGATAGTTCAGCCAAAAATGAAAAATTCTGTCATCTTTTACTCTCAAGTTGTTCCAAACCTGTATGAGTTTCTTTCTTCTGTTG
>NW_015706625.1:0-245 GCF_001515625.1 Sinocyclocheilus rhinocerous
AAACGGCTGGACACGCTCCGGTCAGGTACAGTCCCTGCAAATCTTAACCTTTTAGAACGTTTGACCAATTCAAGATTTCTAAAGACTAGATTTAACTAATCAACTTGTGAACGTTAACTACAACACAATTCAAGTAGCATTCTCTTTATTAAGCATCTGGTTAAAGAGAGTTCTATTCCAAGTGCAGCGCTTGGATGTAAATGTAAAACAAACTCACTTGTTACATATCTGATGCATGAAATATG
>NW_015706626.1:0-245 GCF_001515625.1 Sinocyclocheilus rhinocerous
ACAGCCGGGTCACATGCCTGCAGCTTCCCTTGACTGCAGTTTCCCAAACACGACTGCGCAGGATTTACAGTGTGACAGTTAAAATTATATACATCTTTTCGGTGAACCGAAATCAAATCAGATTTTTTTTTTTACAAACTTAGTCCTTGCCAAATTCATATGTGACCATGGACCACAAAACCAGTCATAAGGGTAATTTATTTTTTTAATTAAGATGTATACATCATCTGAAAGCTGAATAAATA
>NW_015706627.1:0-245 GCF_001515625.1 Sinocyclocheilus rhinocerous
ACTGTAATGTAATACAAAATACAGTGAACATCCACAATATATAAAGTACATGACACTGCAGAGCATTTGCATTATATGCATAATTGATACATATAGTGGGGGATTTAACACTCAGGGTCATCTTGGCTTTTCTGTATGTGTGTGTGTGTGTGTGTGTGCTCGAGCTCGATTAAGTGCAGAAATTGAATAAAACTTGTAGAGGAAATTAGGGATGCACCGATACCACTTTTTCCAGTACTCGCCTG
>NW_015706628.1:0-244 GCF_001515625.1 Sinocyclocheilus rhinocerous
AAAGGAAAAATTGAAATCGCATCATATGACCCCTTTAATGTAATAAATTATTATTATTATTATTAGGCGGCACCGCACTTCACACGCACAAATGAGGATTAGGCTTCTCGTCCTCGTTGGAAATGTTTTAAAAACATACTATAAAACTAAGCCCACATCAAAATTTAACTGCAAGGTGATAAACCTATATTTACAAATTATGTCAAGATTGCTAAAAGAGACATCTTTTCTTGAACAGCTGTAT
>NW_015706629.1:0-245 GCF_001515625.1 Sinocyclocheilus rhinocerous
TTGCGAAGTATTGCCAGTTAACCTGCCTTACCAAGCGTTTTCTCTTTATATTCTGATTGCCTGTTCAGTGTATGATTCTGCCTGTTTACCTACCTAATGATTACCTGGACTTTCCCCCTTGCTTAGTTTGCCTAATCGGACGGATGTATGTGTTTCGACCTTCTGCCTGCCCTGACGTTCCTGTTCACTGAAATTGTCCTCAATAAATTCCCGCACATGGATTCAGACTCAGCCTCAGCGTCCTC
>NW_015706630.1:0-245 GCF_001515625.1 Sinocyclocheilus rhinocerous
ATTAAAACAGAATTAAGTAATTCATAATGTATACTGTCAATCTTATAGTTTAAAAAAATAGAATAAGACACACATTGAGTGGGAGAAAGTGAAACAGTATGTTAACAGTACTGAACAAAGTCCAGACTGTCCATTAGCAATAATATTTGCATAAAACGATGTTTTTGCTCTTTCCAATGCATCCTTGTAGGAAACCAGATGCTCAGAATACATCTGTTTATGTACTCCAAGGCCAGTTCTTTTGC
>NW_015706631.1:0-245 GCF_001515625.1 Sinocyclocheilus rhinocerous
ATTAAAAAAAAAAAAAAATGCATATAATGTATAAGCTATCTGCAAAGAATGTATTTGCAAAGCGAATTAGCCACATCGTAAAATATGTACAAATTGCTATGAGATCGGGTTGAATAATAATAATGATAAATGCATACTCTGCAAGAACTAGTGTGAGGGAAAAGGGGCGACGTATCCTGGGGGATACAAACATTTGAGAGGCTGTGGGGAGAAGCAGTGAAAGCATAGGTCTCATTTCTTGGTTT
>NW_015706632.1:0-245 GCF_001515625.1 Sinocyclocheilus rhinocerous
ATTAATATTTTTATATTATTTTTTGTTCTTTTCATTATGTGTAGTTGTTTAAAATGTTTTATTTTATTTTTATTTTATTATTTTTTCTTTGTTGTGTTATGTTTAGTTGTATAAAATGTTTTACATTTATTTATTTATTTATTCTTTATGTTGTGTTTAGTTGTATGAAATGTTTTAGGTTTATTTTATTTTAATTTGATTAATTATTTTACATTTCTTTATATTGTTTTATGTTTACTAGTATA
>NW_015706633.1:0-245 GCF_001515625.1 Sinocyclocheilus rhinocerous
ATTATCATGTCAAACAACTGATGAGGCTAATGGGCTAACAAGCTAATAGTGGTGGTAAGGAGTTGGGCGTTGCTGTGTGTACTTATGTGGGCGGATGATTGGTCTTCTGATGATGGTAACGGATTTGTTGTCTCACATAGCCTCTCCGTCTGGCATAAAGGAGTTTATTGATGAGGTTCATTAATTAAAAATTCCCTGCAGTCTGCTGAATAGAAATGCATTATTAATATAACTTTTTTTTATCA
>NW_015706634.1:0-245 GCF_001515625.1 Sinocyclocheilus rhinocerous
GGAATTTCTAACTTCAATACCTTGAAAAATATCAGTATTAAAGTATCCGTGAACCGGAAGTTGCAACTGACTTCAGTGTTGAGATGTATTTCCAAGTGAAACGGAATATTGAATAAAGGACGGGGTTTTATTGTGGTGCACCTCCTCTCCACCTCTTGCTCATATAGCAGATTCACGGTAGGATAGTGGTTAAGAATATTTGCTTGTTACGTCTGACATCACGCTTCACCGCTTCTGGGTCCTAA
>NW_015706635.1:0-245 GCF_001515625.1 Sinocyclocheilus rhinocerous
ATTAGCCCTGCCTGCCTGGAATTCGGGCCTAACGACTCTAAGGTTTAGCTTTTAATGACTTGCATCAATCAATGCAATTAGACACATAACAATACTAATAATGATGCTCAATTATTTTCATTTCAGTAATGAGGCAATCAGTGTTCTCCATGTGAAATTAAAGTTCCCCTTCAGGAACTCGAGCTTCGTCGAAACGCTACAGGAACGCCTTCAGCGTGACCACGCTCTGAATCACATGTGTAATC
>NW_015706636.1:0-245 GCF_001515625.1 Sinocyclocheilus rhinocerous
ATAATGTTCTTTTTAGCAACGTCATATGACCCCTTTAAAATGATCTGGGGTCATATTCCTTAAAACTAATCAATAATTCAATCATAAATTTTGTTTTATGCGTTTGGATGGACTAGAATTGTATACGTTTTTGCTTACTATTGATTGTAGATCTTTGTTTTTATGTGTGTTGTGTCATGTTCCGTCTTTGCACATTTTAATATACAATATTATAATATTAAATCACCATCTGAGAAGATGAAATA
>NW_015706637.1:0-245 GCF_001515625.1 Sinocyclocheilus rhinocerous
ATCTGAATTATACATTTATATGTTTCTCTGTTCTTCTCTCTTCTGGCGTGAGATGTTTACATTTCTGATCATTAACATTTAATTCAGAGTAGCCCTGAAACAATTAACAGTTTTACTTCACTTAAAAAAAAGTTTTTGAGAACTGATTGTAACTTTGAAATTCAATTTAAAAAGTAATAATGGAGAAACTGAGCTTTTTGAAGCTGCTTGTTGGTTTAAAGGGGTCATATGATGCGATTTTCAAT
>NW_015706638.1:0-245 GCF_001515625.1 Sinocyclocheilus rhinocerous
ATTTATGACAACCAGTGGTCCTCAAAACCAACAGTTAGAGTCCAGTCCTACCACTGGCCCAGAGCTCCAGTAGTTAAATCCCACCCCACAAGGTATTCTTCATCTGACATCGGTCCCATCCTGCCTCCTAGATTCCATGGCTCCATCCGGTTTCTTGAACCTTCCTCCTTTGCTGGTTCTGTCCAACCTGGGACCTTTGCCTCCGCTGATCCCACCCAGCCTTCTAGCTCTTTTGTCTCTGCTGG
>NW_015706639.1:0-245 GCF_001515625.1 Sinocyclocheilus rhinocerous
ATTCCAAGTTTACATCTTTCAATTCTGAGTTTACATCCTGCAATTCTGACTTTTTTTTGTCTGAATTCTGAGTTTACATCTTACACACACACACACACAAAGGTAATTGTGACTTTTTATCTCAGAATTGCGAGAAAAAAATAATTATTTCTTGCAAAAGAAATGGAGGGACTTGAGGAGGTTAATTGTCAAACATCATTTCATCTTTGCTATAAATGAGATGAGAAAAGAAAAAGAAAAGAGAG
>NW_015706640.1:0-245 GCF_001515625.1 Sinocyclocheilus rhinocerous
CAGCAGTTTTGCATGATTATGTATCAGTAGTTCTAATGACAGTTGCATGGTTAAGTGGTCCGACCTTTTATTTTAATGTTGAAGTTGGCCGCACCTAAAAAACTTTGAGCAGCACTGCAGTAAAGTAAGTTTTCAGTTGCTGGATAATATAGGATTTATCATGGAGCCCCTGCAGTGGGACCGGTCAGAGGTGGGAATATTTAACACAGGGAGGGATTTCTCCCTTTGAGAGTGCTAATTACTAA
>NW_015706641.1:0-245 GCF_001515625.1 Sinocyclocheilus rhinocerous
CGAGAGTATCATGCCGTTAGAAATGTCTGTAAAACTGGCCCACACATGTTTAGTGAAAAGTCTGGAAGTCCATTGGCGTC
This sequence comes from Sinocyclocheilus rhinocerous, assembly GCF_001515625.1. Classification (NCBI taxonomy): domain Eukaryota; kingdom Metazoa; phylum Chordata; class Actinopteri; order Cypriniformes; family Cyprinidae; genus Sinocyclocheilus; species Sinocyclocheilus rhinocerous. Next base: position 81 of record NW_015706641.1, read on the forward strand.
CTTTTAATGTTAGTGAATTATTATTATTTTTTTTATTTTATTTTTTTTGCCCATTGTATAAGTAGTGTTTGGTCCTAATCGGCAATCCAATTTTTATTTGTTTTCTTTAAGTATTTTTTGTTTGTTTTCATATTGGTCCTTGTAAAATTTCAAAAGAACACAACT
>NW_015706642.1:0-245 GCF_001515625.1 Sinocyclocheilus rhinocerous
ACCGTGATATATCGCATTACCGAATACCGGCACAAGTCTAGTGGTAATTAGGGGTGGGCAGTATGACAGAAATATATCACAGCACAATTCATATTGTATAAAGGTTTATGTTGTAAGTAGCCATGTAGTAATTCATCTAAATACTTTATAAATAAAATGTTTAGTTTAATATCTTGAGATTTTCAACATTTTCAGTCTTGTTAATAGGGTTGGGTACCGAAACCCGGTACCAATATGGCACCGGT
>NW_015706643.1:0-245 GCF_001515625.1 Sinocyclocheilus rhinocerous
TAGAGTACAATCAGACCAACATCAGTTGAGCAGAAGAATGAGTTCGAGATATGTTTGCTGAAGGTTGCTGGTATAATCTCAAAAAGACACAGATACATTTTTTTAAATTCATTATCCAGTTATTTTATCGTGTCTGCACAGAATGACATTTTAACTGATCTTTTCAATTAAAGGAATGGTTCACCCAAAAATGAAAATTCCACCAATGGATCCTCTGCAGTGAATGGGTGCCGTCAGAATGATAG
>NW_015706644.1:0-245 GCF_001515625.1 Sinocyclocheilus rhinocerous
AAAAGCTTGTCAACGAACATTTTTCATCATAGTCTTCGTTAACGAAATTAACACTACTCAACACAACCATTTGTGTTCAACTAGATAAAAGTTTTGTTGGTAGTAAAATGATTTTATTTAGCTTTATTTGTATATATATAAAATGTGTATTTTTCACTCAAATAATTACAAAGAAATGTCAAGTAACATTAAATTAAATCTGAAATTTTAAAGTAGAAAGACTGAAATAGTATTTTCTTGTAAAA
>NW_015706645.1:0-245 GCF_001515625.1 Sinocyclocheilus rhinocerous
ATTTCCTACTGACACACTACAGCAAAAGATAAAAATAACTGACTTTAAAACCATTTTTAGCTGCTGAAGATACTAGAGTTCTAATCATTTTGGCCACCACTGTATATTAAATGTAAAATATATGTGTAAATGTGTAAATTATTACTTTTTTATTAAAATTGATTTATTTGTCATTTAAGATAAATTGCAAAGATAGAAATCAGTAGTTTTGCATCCTCATCAGCTGGTTTGTGTTTTTGAGCAGA
>NW_015706646.1:0-245 GCF_001515625.1 Sinocyclocheilus rhinocerous
ATTTTGATTATGCAGTGTAGTCCAAACATACTAAATTACTTTGTAACTGTGGAATTCTGGTTCCATAAACTGCTTAAACTAGTCTTAAAAGTTTTCTTTTGGACTCATAAGATTGTTTACCTCTTGACTAACTAGGAAATAAAGTTACAGATTATACCTACTGTAGATCCCATTGATATAATATGAGAAGGTGTGTGGAAAGTAGGGGTGCAACGGTTCTCGGTAAAAAATCGAACCGTACCGTT
>NW_015706647.1:0-245 GCF_001515625.1 Sinocyclocheilus rhinocerous
TGCTTGGCTCAGAAGTTTCCGATCTATAAATCCATAACCCACAGGTGGTCTGGCTTCATCTATAAGTTAGACGGTCCGGATTCAGTGCTAAGACTTCGTTTCAATTGGGATATTCAATATATACTTTTTAAAGAATTGTTCTGATTGATATTTGTTTCGCTATTTTCAAATTCAACTCTACAAACGCATGCATTTTACTATTACTGTCCTTATGTTGCAAACATAACATTGTGGGTGGGACTAAC
>NW_015706648.1:0-245 GCF_001515625.1 Sinocyclocheilus rhinocerous
ATGACACTGGTGCTAGAGAGAGGCGGAGTCCCTTCATCAGTAGCTATGATAGTCACGTTATACTCAGATGCGCGCTCTCTGTCTAAAGGCCCGTTAACCACTAAGGTATAATAATTCTTGTACGAGTTCTGAACTTTAAAAGGAGCAGAGCCCTGCATTTTTAACGTTACCTGTCCGTTTTTACCAGCATCATTATCAGCTACAGTTATCATTCCAACCATTGCGTCAATCGGAGCATCTTCTTT
>NW_015706649.1:0-245 GCF_001515625.1 Sinocyclocheilus rhinocerous
ATGAATAATAGAGGTTGACTGATTGATCAGTTTTGATGATTAATCGGCACCGATAGTCGATTGCTGGAATTATCGGCTAATATCCATGCTGATGATCAAAGGGTGTAGGTTTGATTTTGGCACTGATGGAGACATAACAGCAGAAACAGACATTTCATTGTTTGATCAAAATTATTGCTAGGAACAATTTAGTAGTGTCTGATATTGGTAGGATCATGTCATAGCGTCTCTACTAAATTCTACAC
>NW_015706650.1:0-245 GCF_001515625.1 Sinocyclocheilus rhinocerous
AATGCAGATCCTGTTGTAAATAATAGTGAAAAATCACTTTTTAAAACTTTTGTTCCATTATTACCTCTTAGCAGATTTTAACTCGCATGTTCTGAAGTCTTGCCTTGCACATGCAAAGAGCAATTTGTCAGATGCTGGGAAAAACAAATATATGTATGTTCAGAGCTGAGTAGATTACTTACAAATTGTAATCCGTTACGGATTCCAAATTACATTACAAAAATTGTAGTCAGTAACGTAATCCA
>NW_015706651.1:0-245 GCF_001515625.1 Sinocyclocheilus rhinocerous
ATTTATTTGTTATAAATTGTAAGACTCACCTCAGAAAAACGAATTTTGTCAGACAGTTGAAGTAGCTAAAGTGCCTCAGACAAACGCGCTGTCCTGATTCAGTATCTGCGGCAAATGAGATGGTGTAGCCTGGTCTGTGTCATTATTTCAACCTTATCTTCATAACTCGTTACAAAATAAAAACTTTCACAACTCAGAAAAATACGGAAGTTCTAAGCGGCCATGCATTATTATTTTTTTCCTTC
>NW_015706652.1:0-245 GCF_001515625.1 Sinocyclocheilus rhinocerous
ACAAACCAGTTTGCACTATCATGGAACATAATGGCCTGTTTTTAGAGATGCATCGAATTTTCAGCCAAAAATGGCATCATCGGTTTTTGACCAAAAATATATGAAACGGTAACGTACAAGTGACGAGTCACACACTGCCTCGATTTCTAATGTGTCTGATGAGATTCTACAGGTAAGAAGTGTATGGAGAATAATATATTTAAGTTTGTTCTAAAATATTTTGTCCAATTTGATGCGATACTTTC
>NW_015706653.1:0-245 GCF_001515625.1 Sinocyclocheilus rhinocerous
ATGCCATCCTACAGTCTCGGCATGTTGATTTGTGCAGTGCAGCTGAGGTTGCGCAGGGATGTCTTGGCGCCCTGAGAAATCTCAGAGAAACTGACAGTGAATTGTAGCAGTTCTGCACTGGCATGACTACTGTTGAGCCCTCACCAAAACATCTAAGGACTGTCAATACCTCTTATGCTGACTCTGCCCTGCTTGCCCTAAAGGTGAAAAAAATGAGTCGGGCTCTGAATGTGCCACTGAAGCTC
>NW_015706654.1:0-245 GCF_001515625.1 Sinocyclocheilus rhinocerous
ATGTATGTTGTAAACACGCCATTTGATTTGTAAGATTTGTTTATATGCAGTACTTTTTGTCACTAAAAGGTCCATGATGGATTGGATATTACAATGACATTTAGCAGGTTTTTATGTTTTAAAATGCATTGGGATCGATGAGGCACGTCATTAAATTTGTTTTTCTGTTCTCATTTTGAGCTTTTTTCTTTCTTTCTCCGTTTCCTTTAATCCTAAATGAGAAGTCCCTTTGGTGCAACTCTGAA
>NW_015706655.1:0-245 GCF_001515625.1 Sinocyclocheilus rhinocerous
ATGCCAAATATTACTTATTTTATATCTGTAAAACCTTTATTGGACACTTTTCCTCACAGAATAAAGTAACAGGTCACTGCAAAAAGCACATTTCTACAGTGACAAATTGAAAACTTTAGCCTTTGCCTAATATTGCATCCACACCACTAGATGTCAGTATAGATCCCAAGACGACTGTCTTATGAGCCAGTGCAACACAAACTGAGCAGTGTTGCCAATTTAGCTACTTTGTAGCTAGATTTAGC
>NW_015706656.1:0-245 GCF_001515625.1 Sinocyclocheilus rhinocerous
ATGTTAACTGTCAAGTAGATGAAACTGTTCTGCAAGAACTAGCATATACTCTTTGCAAGTCGAATCCTTTTTCAGCTTCATTTGGTGGTCATGGCCCACTTTCGACTGCTTGGAAGCGAAAGACATACTACAAAAAACATTTTGATATTGTAGAACCTATAGAATATGTGCTCGACTCCCAAAACGGAAAATCTTTTCAGTACATCTCTATACTAAAATCTTTACAGCAGATCCTAAGTTGTCAA
>NW_015706657.1:0-245 GCF_001515625.1 Sinocyclocheilus rhinocerous
ATGTCTTTGGCCTGTTTTCAAGAGTTTGTTTGGAAGCAGACTGAGACCCCTTGAAAAGGTGTGCAACAAGGTTTGGAGGTAGTGATCACACACCTATTCAAATAATTTAATCAAACCAAACCGGCAAAGTATGAACACACCATTAGATTATAATATATTCTTCACACATATAAAAACATTTTCTTTTAAGAATTACTCACTGAAAGGGGAACCAAAAATGTTTCTTCTATGGCATTGCTGTCACA
>NW_015706658.1:0-245 GCF_001515625.1 Sinocyclocheilus rhinocerous
TCCATTATTCTCAAAACATCCCAGTGCTTTACAAATTCAGGTGTACTACGATGAATTTGAAACCGCAAACCCTCTTGGCTCTAAACGTGGGGTACACAAGGTTGGTGCTCTTTATTTTGTGCTTAGAAATCTACCTCCAAAATTTAATTCAAGACTGATGAATATCCATTTGATAGCTCTGTTTCATGCGCAAGATGTGAAAAAATATGGATTTGACCCCATCTTGGAACCACTGATTCGTGACA
>NW_015706659.1:0-245 GCF_001515625.1 Sinocyclocheilus rhinocerous
AACAAATCTCATTACTTTGCTTGGTGCTATTTTTCCAAAACAGTAATAGAATATCACGTCAAGAAACAGATTGTTTCCCAGCCCACATCCAACAAGCCTTATTCTAATGTGCCAAGGCCATGCGACTTCTAGCTTTGTTACAGTCAAGTGCGAGGCCTTCCTCTCCTCCTATTTTTAATATATCTGTATAGAGAGAGTAGATCTTACACTGTTCTGACAAGAGACAAATGTTTCATTCAAATGTG
>NW_015706660.1:0-245 GCF_001515625.1 Sinocyclocheilus rhinocerous
AAGATTTTCACCAACAAGCAATAAACTACCATAGCAAAGCACTAACAACCACTCAGAACAACTGAGCATCCACATGTGACATCCTGGCAACCACCTAGAATATGCTAACATTATGGTGGTAAGTTCAAGAACAATTTACATTTTCTTATAAAAAAAATATGTAAAAATCTAGTTTAGCTATTTCACCACTAGAAACATGGCTGGGAAAGTCTGGAGCCCAATGAGAAACAGACATGCCACCAAGA
>NW_015706661.1:0-245 GCF_001515625.1 Sinocyclocheilus rhinocerous
CCATCCTCAACCATCGGAATGACCACAGCGAGGAGCTGGACCCCCATGAGTGCAGAGACCTGGCCAAACTCAAGCTAGCCATCAAGTACCACCAGAAAGAGGTGAGTATCCTAGACCGACAGATTTTAAGAAGGGATTGCGGATCTGAGTGACCACGTCCTACTTCACTATCCTCAGGGGTATGAATCTTGGTTAGACAGCAAATGCTGGGTTAAATATAACCCAGCGCTGGGTTAAAAAGGGAC
>NW_015706662.1:0-245 GCF_001515625.1 Sinocyclocheilus rhinocerous
GATCGACCATAACATCCTCATCTCCCGTCTTGAACATTTAGTAGGGCTAAAGGGTACAGTCCTGAAATGGTTTCAGTCCTATTTGAGCAATAGATGTTTTTCAGTTAATTAAAATAATAAAATCTCAGGTAAAAAACATCTTACTTGGGGGGTTCCGCAAGGCTCTATCCTTTTTTTTCTTTATACTTGCTCCCTCTGGACAGCATTTTTAGAAAGTATGGTGTATCATTTCATTGTTATGCCGA
>NW_015706663.1:0-245 GCF_001515625.1 Sinocyclocheilus rhinocerous
AGAACCAGGGCAATCCAGCCTCCTAACCCAGTCAACACAAACACCAATTTAAATTAATATCTGTTTAATTTGAATAGATAAGAAAAAAGTAAACAGAAACAATCATCTCAAAGAAAGTATTAGCAAACATATAGGGAACAAAGACTTCAGGGGAGAGCTAAGTCAAAATAACAAACAAAACCAAACTAACTAACCCAGGGAAATTACCTAGAAAAAGATAATCCAAAAATAAAGTACACAAAACT
>NW_015706664.1:0-245 GCF_001515625.1 Sinocyclocheilus rhinocerous
TTTGAAGATGAGAGTCCTTTTCTCCCGCTGCAACTCCACCAGTCCAGAAAGGACCACTTAAAAGAAACAGAAATCTTGGATGGAATCAAATGATCAAAGGTATGTATATTTAATTGGTGTTTATGTCTGATGAAAACATGCCATATCCACATCCAACAATTTTCTGCCTATTCTAGCATCTCTGAATCCTTCAATTTGAGACATCCTTTGACAGAGCTTTAGGTGTGGCAGCCTAGATATGCAAT
>NW_015706665.1:0-245 GCF_001515625.1 Sinocyclocheilus rhinocerous
ATGCATACAAACATACATACATATACATACATATACAAACATGCATATACACATACATACATACATACATACATACATGCATATATACATATACATACATACACATACATATACATATATATATATATATATATACATACATACATGCATACATATATACTACACATACATACATGCATACATATATATATACTACACATACATACATACATACATACATACATATACACATACATATACACATA
>NW_015706666.1:0-245 GCF_001515625.1 Sinocyclocheilus rhinocerous
AAAATCATTAAAAAAAAAATTATATGTAAATCAGTATCAAGAAAAAGGGGTTCAAATACAGTCAAAGTCTTTTTTCAGGAGCACAAGACATGAGTTCATTGATTGTTCAGATTTCTATTTAAATACACATTATTTGCTGCAGTGCCTCCAAGCAAGATAAAACACTCATTTTTAAATCTTTAATAGAACAGCTATGTTAATGCTAGATTCATGCCCATCTGACATTTGATATTGTGAGCAATTTC
>NW_015706667.1:0-245 GCF_001515625.1 Sinocyclocheilus rhinocerous
AGACCGGAGCTGATTCTGTCCTGAGATCAGACCTGAGCTGATTCTATCCTGAGATCAGACCTTATTCCGTCCTAAAAACCAGACCTGAGCTTATTCTGTCCTGAGACCAGACCTGAGGACAGAATCAGCTCAGTTCTGAGCTTATTCTGTCCTGAGACCAGACTTGAGCTGATTCTTGTCTGATGTCAGACCTGATGTCAGAGATCAGACCGGAGCTGATTCTGTCCTGAGATCAGACCTGAGCT
>NW_015706668.1:0-245 GCF_001515625.1 Sinocyclocheilus rhinocerous
ATGCGTTAACGCGATAATAACGCGTTAACTTGCCCAGCCCTAATAAAAAATAGATACATGAAATGCATATTATACAGTAAGGGATGAATTGAGCTTACTAACCTGTTTTAGTTCCTGAATTTACTTAGAAAAGTGGTTGATTAAAAGTTGTAGTCTTTAAATGCTAAATATGTACAAGTAATGGTTACGCTGAACCAGTTAAAAGGAACACGCCACTATTTTTGAAAATAGGCTCATTTTCCAAC
>NW_015706669.1:0-245 GCF_001515625.1 Sinocyclocheilus rhinocerous
GGGAACCACTTTAAGTGCTATATAGCACCTATTTTTAAAGGCACTACACCACACCTATGTTAAATGTTGCTATGTAGAACCATCAGAGTAACCCCATTCTCCTCCTCAGATTTTAGATATATCACTCCACTCTCATATGTTTGATATGGGATTTTACTATAATGACAAAAGCTGTTTTGAATCACTGTTATGCTTTTCTGAGGTCAAAACGTCTCGCGTGGGGACCCTGGAATATTTCCTTATAG
>NW_015706670.1:0-245 GCF_001515625.1 Sinocyclocheilus rhinocerous
AGATGCAGTTTACACTATAGACATCTTCACTTCTGAGGAGCAAAGCCACTTTGTGCTAGAGTTTTGTTTTCCTCTCAGGTACCTGTTGCATTTGACACTAAGACTAGCTTTACCTGAACCTGTGCTTTTAAAACCACTTCACATGCAAATGAAAAGTCTGTCTGTCTGTCTTGTCAAAAAGGATTGAGTTGACACGCACATCTGTTTTTCCACAGAAAATGAATAATGACCATAGTTGACAAACC
>NW_015706671.1:0-245 GCF_001515625.1 Sinocyclocheilus rhinocerous
AGATAAAAAATGAATAGTTTCCATGGATCTAGTCTTTGCATCTGTGTTTTTGATGTTTGAATCGGGTCTCCTCTGTTGCAATAGAATTGGCTAGATGGCGCGGTCACAAAAAAATAGTAGTAAAACTGTAGCCTCTGGTATTGCAGGAACACAGTATCGGGGTTGTTTTTGTTCAGACCAATGTGAAAATTGACTTGAAAATGTTTTTACCCTGCAAACACACAGAGCTGTAAATGTGAACTGGT
>NW_015706672.1:0-245 GCF_001515625.1 Sinocyclocheilus rhinocerous
AGATGTTATGAGCAATTCATCAGCTCTTAGAATCAATTAACCCATATGTTAATTAATGTCAGGCTTATGGAACAAAGTTGGGGGGGCGGCAGGGGGATGTGCTGGCAGAGTTGAAAGCGATGGAGGGGAGGGTGCGAAAAGATGGGAAGAGGATAGGGGATGGGCGAGCACGAAAAACAAGCTGCGAATGCGGATTGTGGCAGTGAATAGCTGGCACGGTGCCATCCACTCAGTGGCAGCGCCAA
>NW_015706673.1:0-245 GCF_001515625.1 Sinocyclocheilus rhinocerous
AGATAGTATGTTTTCTAGCTGGATGTTGTGCTTACGATCAATAATAGTCTTTGCATTCAACCAAACTGATTTGCAGAAATAAAAACACGAGTCCCGCTCGCTGTTAAACGGGAGCGACTAGGCGGCAGAGGGTTCCGCTTGGTCTTAAAGACTTCCTTGAGCAATTCAAACAATGCTTTGGAAAAATAATAACTTATTTGTTATTTGTATGGTCTAGGTGGTCTATTGTTATATACCTGTACATA
>NW_015706674.1:0-245 GCF_001515625.1 Sinocyclocheilus rhinocerous
AGATGTCCAGGACCTCCGGCAGAAAAATACACCAACATTAAAGATACAGCAGTATATTTTTATTGTACATATGGGGTACTTTTTTACTCCTGTGTGCACCAAACCTATCTCGAGAGTTGAGTGTTCAGCTCATTTTTTTGTTTTATAGTGTCTGGCAAATATATATGTGGAATTTTTACATTAACTTCACGCAATATAGCGTGAAGTTAATGTAAAAATTCCACATATAGGCCTACTCCTCAAAA
>NW_015706675.1:0-245 GCF_001515625.1 Sinocyclocheilus rhinocerous
AGCATCACCAGCCGGTAATAAACCGGCGTCACCTCGGGGCTCGAGTGAAATGAAAAATACCTGATGGTTCGGTGAATGCTTTCGCTCTAAAATTCAAATTTTGGCAGGGCAATCATTCTAAAGGCCTCCACCAGCATCTCTCCAAACAATGTTGACTTAAGTGCGTCTGCAGTCTGAAATATCATTCTGGAGTGGAGTTCGAGCTGTGTTTCCTTGACATTTGGACTGCTTTCCACTTCCACTGA
>NW_015706676.1:0-245 GCF_001515625.1 Sinocyclocheilus rhinocerous
CTGGAAGAACATCTGAAACGCACTAGCAGAGAGATCGCTCTGCCCATGGAGGCCTGCATTATGATGCTACTGGAAACCGGCATGCAAGAAGAGGTATCTGGCGCTGTGAAACAACACATGAGAACCCACAGATAAAAAGACAAGACGGTTTTCATCCAGAGGGGAAGTGGATGCACTTTGTTACTGCACACACAATGGCAGATAGTTGTGATCTTCAGGGAAGTGGTCGCTATTTCTGCCTTTTG
>NW_015706677.1:0-245 GCF_001515625.1 Sinocyclocheilus rhinocerous
GCAGTTACGCCCTTTTGGCACCAACTGGCTTAGTATTTTCAGTGTCAAGTCTTTTGATTTCTAATGAATAACTCCAAAATGATTATGAATTCACTTGTGGCAGTAGAAAGAGCTCATCAAGAGCTTTCATTTGATATCTCCATTTCACCCAAAATGTCACTTACGCCCTTATGGTTCTCACCCCTCGCTGTGGTGATCACATATCCTGCTGCAGAAATAGGTGTGAGCAACACTATCAACTGATC
>NW_015706678.1:0-245 GCF_001515625.1 Sinocyclocheilus rhinocerous
AAGATCTTCAACCAGGAAGGACTCATTAACTTTGAGCAAATCATAAAAAGCAGATTTGGCTTTGTTGGTGTTCAGAGCATCAAGTAACACTCTCAGTTTAGCCATATTTGTAGAGGCTACAAAAATATTTGAGTATGTTTCCTCGTGAATTATTTTAACAGCTTTCAGTGAATCAGCAATGGGCATCACAACAGTAACCTTTTGGATGAGCTTGTTACTGTAACGGTCCACAAATTCAGCATCTG
>NW_015706679.1:0-245 GCF_001515625.1 Sinocyclocheilus rhinocerous
ATGTCCCCATAAAACATGGAAACCCAACGTGTGTGTGTGTGTGTGAGTTTGAGATTTGTGTGATTTGGCCTGTAGAGCCTATAGATTGTAACTCTCATGGGGAAATACATTTACAGACCAACAATTAAAAAATAGTACAACCCTCCCAAGTACTCAGTTGATTAATATATCCAGTACTTGAGTAGATAAAATGACCATTCCTAATATACTGAACAAAATTATAAACGCAACACTTTTGTTTTTGC
>NW_015706680.1:0-245 GCF_001515625.1 Sinocyclocheilus rhinocerous
TAATAAGCAACTAGTTAATAGTGAGAATTGGTCCCTATACTAAATAGAAATGCTAATTACAATATAGATTTAATTAAAGATGTAAAATTATCAATAAAAACTGTATAGTGTAAAGGATTATTTTATCTAGTAAATATTAGATGTGCTTATGCTTAATAACATAACTCTATTCTTTCCCGTGTGGTGCGTGGTGACTGTAAGCTCTCTATTACATATCAAGTGTTCATGTTTAGGCCCTAACCTGA
>NW_015706681.1:0-245 GCF_001515625.1 Sinocyclocheilus rhinocerous
AGCCTTTTTTGTCATTTTTCTTTAGGGGCAAATACAAATAATTTACTTTAGGGGTGTAAAAGTGAAATGACACCCCATGTTTAGAAAAAATAGTACCCAAAGGAAGCATATACAACAAAAACAAGACCGGGGCCAGAATGGAGCCCTGAGGGACTCCATAGTCCAAAACGGAAACAGAAGAAGAAAACCCATCAAGACAAATAGAAAAAGTTATATCATTCAGATAGGACTTAAACCAGTTAAGA
>NW_015706682.1:0-245 GCF_001515625.1 Sinocyclocheilus rhinocerous
AATCGAGGCTTTATTCCTCTGGACTATAACGGCTGAGACTTTAAGTATGATTACAGAGGGATTGTCTTAAATAACCTCAGAGAGAAAAGGCACTGTGAGCTAAATCTTATGCTGGCAGAACACATTTAGCAAAGAGGAGAGCAGAGTTACGAGAGTTACGGGAAGGACAGTTAAGCATCAGGTTTGAGTTTAAGGGAATACTTGGGATTATTTGAGGTAGCCATTGAGCGATGTAAGAAGTATCT
>NW_015706683.1:0-245 GCF_001515625.1 Sinocyclocheilus rhinocerous
CCTGTCAGATTTAATTTGTGTTTTGATGTCTTATGGGCTTTGGAACAACACGAGGGTGAGTGAATGGAGACAGTATTGTCATGTTTGTGTTAACTATGCCTTTAAAACTTCTAATACTTGGCTGTGATGTGAGTTGTGTGTACATAAAAATGTAACAGGACTAATTTAATTTGTTAGTAGTGCATATAGTGTCAAACAGCAGCGGTAACATATTTGGAAAGGGGGCAATGTCTTTTTCTGGCTAC
>NW_015706684.1:0-245 GCF_001515625.1 Sinocyclocheilus rhinocerous
AGCTGTTTTTAACATTGATAATAAATACAAAATCAGCATATTAGAAGGATTTTTTGAAAGATCATGTGACACTGAAGACTCGTGTAATGGCTGCTGAAAATACAGCTTTGCCATTGCAGATTAAATTACATTAGAAAGCAGTAATTTTAAGTTTTAATAATATTTCACAATATTATTGTATTTTTAAACAAATGCATCCTTGGTGAGCACGAGAGACTCGACATTCGTAAAACTTATATAGAAAA
>NW_015706685.1:0-245 GCF_001515625.1 Sinocyclocheilus rhinocerous
ATGAAATGCAACTTTAGGGATTTTATAATGAAAGAGTTTTTGTTTCGTTTGTTTTGTTATTTCATTTTAAAGTACTAATAATTCAAAGCTTTCTATAGATATATTTATCAAGTCAATGAGGCAAGTATTCGCTGAGTTTCGGTTTATCAGAAGCCTATACTGCTCAAAAACGAAACTGCAGAAAGCATCCTGTTTTTTTCCTTTATTTTATAAAAGCATAACGTTTTGTTGATATTGTGAGTGCA
>NW_015706686.1:0-245 GCF_001515625.1 Sinocyclocheilus rhinocerous
CCCTCCATTAAATGTCTGTTCCACCAAAAACGTTGTTGCTTCAAAGAGTTCATCAAACCAAAGCACAACAGTGCTTGTGCCATCTGTGAGAACAAACCTCATTGGTTCTCACTCTTCAAATAAGCAAGTTTAAGCTTCTGTTTACCATATTTGATATGCTTTGTGTCTTGGTCAGTTACTTTTTGTATGATTTCTTAACATTTTTGAAGCATTCAAATTTTGGTGTAATAGACTTTGAATGGAGG
>NW_015706687.1:0-245 GCF_001515625.1 Sinocyclocheilus rhinocerous
AGAGGCCATTTAGGGGACGTCCTGGGGACATTTTTTTGTTAGCTGGGATGATCTTCCTCAGTTCGCAAACAAATAACTACATTAGATTTTTATTGACTGAACGCAAGCGCTTATTGTGATAGAAAATACTGCGGTTTCACTGATTAATGTGTCACTATGTCATAAAAAGAGGTAAATCCGGCTCTGTCCATACTTAATAGATTTGATTCATATTTCGCTATATTAACATTTATGTATGGATGTCT
>NW_015706688.1:0-245 GCF_001515625.1 Sinocyclocheilus rhinocerous
TCCTCCGGAATTGCTAATTTGTCTTTGGCTTCACGCTGAATGATAAATATATGGAATATGATAACCGTATAAATGTAGGACAGTTTCTGTCTATATTCTGTCAACTATATTGATTTGCAACTTTTCAAATGACAACTAGCCTATTCAAAACAGTTTTCTTGAAATTGGTCGTTGGTGTTAAATTAATTTCGTGTTTTTTTAAAAATCTATACTATTTGTATAATTTTCCTACAGGTGATTATCCT
>NW_015706689.1:0-245 GCF_001515625.1 Sinocyclocheilus rhinocerous
ATAGAGTCAAATGAGCATTCATACCCATGAAAAACCATGCATCTTTCCATTTCCATCTGGTTACACCAGTACCAGCTTTACAGTCACAGTGAAACAGATTACAAGACAACGATTATCGACAAAGAAAAAATTGGTTCTACGCTGTTGTTGATTGGTTGTCGAGATGTGGGCGTGGCAGATGTGCGTGAGCTTGCAGGGGCGGAGTTTAAGTGCACAAAATTACTGAAGAAATCCTGCACACGTCA
>NW_015706690.1:0-245 GCF_001515625.1 Sinocyclocheilus rhinocerous
AGTGCACTTTGAAGGCCCGTGTAATATGATCATGGAATCGCACAGAATTCTTTGAAGGCAGTCAGGATCAATAGAGGATGAGAGTGGCCGTGGTTAAGCAGTGGCGCTGTAAGTCGTCACTCTGTGATCTAACCGGATCTCTGCTCTCCATCAAAGCCAGACTAAATTAAACGTGAATTACAGAGGTGAAAGCTCGGGAATGAAAAGACACCATTTATCATCAGACAGATGTGTGGTTATCTCTT
>NW_015706691.1:0-245 GCF_001515625.1 Sinocyclocheilus rhinocerous
AGGACATGATCCTCCGGCTCTGGCCGCGATCAGCTCAATCCGTGATCCATCACCGCTCCTCCAGCGCGACACGAGCACAATGACGCGACGCGACGCGGGCTGCTGTATTGATCCGAGCGCCGATCGAAGTGATGCGCTGATCGCTCAACGCTCGCCGTCACCGGACGCGCGCACGCAGGCAGGGACGCGCGATCTGGAGCAGAATGTAGCATCAGTACTGCTGCTCTCAAACCGGGAAATATGCA
>NW_015706692.1:0-245 GCF_001515625.1 Sinocyclocheilus rhinocerous
AGTTATGAAATAGCCTATGATAAGTACAGAGAGTCTCTCTCTTGCAAACACACACCCACCCACGCACGCACGATAATATCGTCTATCGCGATCTCACGGACTGGCGATGTGACGATTTGAAAAATTACCATATCGCCCAACACTATTGCCAAGTCCACATTTTTTCCACAGAATTTGGTTACTTTTAAACTGTTGCCATAGGTTGATTTTTCCAAGTGGGTTAAAGGTTTGAAATATTGCATAAA
>NW_015706693.1:0-245 GCF_001515625.1 Sinocyclocheilus rhinocerous
AGGCCCCATCCATGAATAGGGTACAAAACAGACTCTGAAACTCCTGAAATAATGAAGCATTTCTTTATATTTTAAACAAATGGCCAGTGAAAGATGCTAAATATTCAGAACACTTTTCAGAAAACTATTCATTCACCGCAGAAGGACAAACTATTAAGTATTATACTGTATGAGCGCTTTAATGTTTGATTTGTTTATAAATATCTATATATGGGTCACATTAAATAAATTAAACGATTGAAAAT
>NW_015706694.1:0-245 GCF_001515625.1 Sinocyclocheilus rhinocerous
TTTGGACATTTATTTATAATTTGCAGGAAGATGTCTAATGACACTGTTTGTTTGTTTTTATTCAGCTCTTACAGTGTTTTTTGAAGATTAAACCCTTTGTAAACATCAGTTCATGGAGAGTAAAGTGCATCTGTTCAGCTGGGAATGCTACACGCGGAAATGAACATGTGCCAAATGAGCTTCAGTAGAACAACAGTGAACAGTCTGGTGAGATGTTGTTAGGCTATATGTCAGTAAAACAAACT
>NW_015706695.1:0-245 GCF_001515625.1 Sinocyclocheilus rhinocerous
TAATTTATTTGCAATGCTGCTTTTATTTTGCGTTTCAGTCAAGAGTGAGCTCGCGACACCAGTTTTTTCCCTTTGCGCTTCACGTTTCTGCGTGTTTCACTTTCCAGCATTGTTTTGACATGGAGGTGGAATCAAGGGACTGGGGCATGAACAACAGGCCTGGACATGCCTCCCTGGAAGTGACATGATCTGCCTGAGACTAGGGCTGCACAATAAATCGCATGCGATATTTAATGTGCATCTTA
>NW_015706696.1:0-245 GCF_001515625.1 Sinocyclocheilus rhinocerous
AATTCTTCTCTTTATGCTATGGTAATGAATTGGGTAATGAATATTCATTAATTAGGTTATGTGATGTCCAGAGCCATGAGAAACGTCAGCATTGTCTAATTAATATTCATGAGACATGTATTCTTTACTATTCAAGAACTAGAAGTTCAAAAATACTGTAATTTATTGGATAAAGCGTATTCAAAGTCGTTGTAAATGTCGCTTAAATACACTCTTAGCATTATACAGTAGATAGTAATAGTTTG
>NW_015706697.1:0-245 GCF_001515625.1 Sinocyclocheilus rhinocerous
AGGGCTCTCAGTATGATTTAAAAGACAGCCCTGGCGTGCACCCCGCCAGCTTCGCTGCCCACACGAGCCCGGCCTTCTACCCTTACGGCCAGTTCCAGTACGGAGACCCAAACAGGCCTAAGAACGCCACGCGGGAGAGCACCAGCACTCTGAAGGCCTGGCTCAACGAGCACAGGAAAAACCCCTATCCCACCAAAGGCGAGAAGATCATGCTGGCCATCATCACCAAGATGACCCTCACGCAG
>NW_015706698.1:0-245 GCF_001515625.1 Sinocyclocheilus rhinocerous
ATCCAGGGCTCTGGCCTAGGTTTTTGTTGTAAAGTCTTTAAAGGTGCCACTGAGTCTAAGACATTTGCAGAGATAGAATTAAACCTGGGTAGGAGTTCAGATCAGTTTGAGAATCATCCAGGGACAGAGTGGCTTCACAGAAAGCTAAGGAAAATGCATTTCTGGTGATAAAGGTAATTAGCAGAGACTGGCGAGCATATGTCATAAGTCGCTGGGGTATATTTGTAGCAATAGCCAAAAATACA
>NW_015706699.1:0-245 GCF_001515625.1 Sinocyclocheilus rhinocerous
ATAGCAGTAATGTATTTGAATGTTATTAATGACTAGCTACTACCTAATTACTAGCTCAGATTAGTTAAATATGTATTCTTCTTATCAGTTAAAATGTTGTCTGATTTCTATTATTTATTTTCATTTTTAATTCATTGATTTGAACTTTTAATTTAGTGTTTTTAATGCTTTAAAGAGCAATTTTGGATTGTGAATGTGGCGGGCGGTGCAATTTTGAGACACCAGCCTGAGTTTTTACTGGTAAG
>NW_015706700.1:0-245 GCF_001515625.1 Sinocyclocheilus rhinocerous
CAAAATGATAAACCTAAACTTAATTAAACGTGAAAACAAGATTATATTTCTTAACCTACCGACAGATATTTTCTCTCGTTTTAAGCATGAACTCAATTCATTTAGCTTTTTTTTTTTCTTCAGAAATCAAAATTATATCTTAAGTCATTTTGCTTCTCTAGTATAGTAAATATATTTTGATTTGATAATTTAGATATTCATACTAGAAATCAAGACAAAAATACTGTGTAGGAAAATCTTTTTTT
>NW_015706701.1:0-245 GCF_001515625.1 Sinocyclocheilus rhinocerous
CAAAATCCCATTTATAAAAGCCTTTAACTCTACTATGTCAACAAAATCAGACAATAATTTTGCAATTTTTAATGCAATCAATCAACAGTAGAATTATGGTGATAAATATTAGTTATATTGTTTACCCTATTCACCCGTGCTGTCTTGTACAGAGCCCCGCACATGACATGCAAGAAAAAAATTAATAAATCGTGCGCACAATTTACTCATTTGTTCCCTCGATGTACTAAAACGTGCACACGATT
>NW_015706702.1:0-245 GCF_001515625.1 Sinocyclocheilus rhinocerous
CAAACATTATGCATGGGATTAAATAGTGCTCAGTTAACAGCATGGTAATTCCTCTCACATGTAAGCAACTTAAACATGGGCACATTGATGTTAGCAGTCTCACATTTGGCGCACGTATTTCTTTAAAGAGCAGTCAAATCAGATACTTTAAATAGTCAAATATTTGCAATAACAAGAGAGGGCAGTGCTTTGCGATTGCTGTGATCCAGCTGTACTTCTTATGGAAGCTTGTTTTTTTGCCTCAG
>NW_015706703.1:0-245 GCF_001515625.1 Sinocyclocheilus rhinocerous
AGGGTGACCATATTTTAGTTTTTCAAAAAGAGGACAGTAGGGGACAGGGGCGGAGCTTCGCCTAAGAGTATAGGTAGCAAGGTTTTTTTTTTGCTTATTTTGTTTTTATAATATAAAAATAAAACAAGTAGAAAGAATAGGGAATGCTAGTGTTAGAGGCTCTTCTTTATAAGTAAAACAAGTAGTTAGAATAGAAATAGAAGAGAGTGCAAATGTTAGAGGGTCAAGTTTTTTTCTTAAAAAAA
>NW_015706704.1:0-245 GCF_001515625.1 Sinocyclocheilus rhinocerous
TACCATTAATAGGGAAGGAAATGTGCTTTCCTCACGTTTGTTAGAACTTGAAAATAAACTCTACAGAATAAGGTACCTTTCATTTAGGGCCCCTTAAATTCTGTGTTTCCGAATTCAGTCATTATTTCTGGATTCTGTGTTTTACAATTTATTACAAATTTATCATCAAAAATTGAAAAGAATAAATAATGAAAAGATTGAAAACTTTAACAATTAATCTTTTATAATTTAATCAAATGAAAATA
>NW_015706705.1:0-242 GCF_001515625.1 Sinocyclocheilus rhinocerous
CGCATGCAGTGGTTTTACAGACTAAGATGATAGATTCAGTGAAGTCCACACAGCCAATTACCACTTCGATTTGGTGTGTGTGTGTGTGTGTGTGTGTGTGTGTGTGCACTATATTATTGTCAGAGAGAGCTGCAGGAAGCTTAAGGCACATATAGATGCAGACCTGAGAGAAATATTTTTTTGTAAAATTCAGTGTCACATCACTTGCTCACCAGTGGATCATCTGCAGTGAATGGGTGCCG
>NW_015706706.1:0-245 GCF_001515625.1 Sinocyclocheilus rhinocerous
AAATTGTGCAAAATACTACACATTGAAATTGAATGTTATGTTGTTGAGGCAGTTGTTATGTTATTAAAACATTAGTGAATAGGATGAATAAGTAGGGCTTTGGTAAGAAATATTAAGGGTCAACACAAATTAATATTAAATATTAAATGTACCTCAACAAAAGTGCACCTAGAATGAGTTGTTTTATGGATCTTTTAAGAATTTCTTAATTTAATTTAAACTTAAAAGAATTTCTGAAGTCTTCC
>NW_015706707.1:0-245 GCF_001515625.1 Sinocyclocheilus rhinocerous
CAAATAATGACAAACCAAAACTCCCTTCCAATTTACAAAATATATAATTTATCATCACATTAAATAACACTGGACTGATTACACTACTCTGGGGGCTTCCATTTACAACCTTTTCCTCACTGGAAAGAAATCCATCTACTTTTACTTGGATAGTACGATCCTTCATAAAATTATTTATCCAATTTAACATCCTACCTCTGATCCCTGCATCATACAGCTTAATCACCAGCCCCTCCTTCCATACC
>NW_015706708.1:0-245 GCF_001515625.1 Sinocyclocheilus rhinocerous
CAATAGTTAATGCAATTACTGCAATTTTTAAACTTTCTATGGTAATTCTTCAAGCTATTGAAGAATGAATTGCTCAGGTTGTTGTACATTTCTTTGCTTGATGTAAATGTAAATACTAATAGTTTTGCTAGTATAAATTCTAACAAGCAATCGTAGTATTCATATTCCTTGCATAACCAAAGCGTTCAGATCCCAAGCCAAAGAGTAAAGTCTTATCCCTCCCTCAACAAACACACACGCACACA
>NW_015706709.1:0-245 GCF_001515625.1 Sinocyclocheilus rhinocerous
CAACAGTGCAGATATAATGATTTGTAGTGCAAAAAGAGCTTATTTGCTAAACAACAAAATCATAAGCCCTCAAAACTTTCCTGGAACGTCTGGAAATTAAGTAGGCTATAATTTTCAAACCTTAATTTTTAAATGTATTATTTGAATATGTATTTTTTTGTTTTATAAAGTATTATCTGAGGACATTTATTCTTGAAGGCTTTTGAGAACCATAAAAATTGTTTTTAAAAGAAAATATTTTAAAA
>NW_015706710.1:0-245 GCF_001515625.1 Sinocyclocheilus rhinocerous
CAAGTGTGTGTAGTGGTAATCATGGGTAACTGTTTTTGGATGAAACCTCGAATGCAGTAATCTTTAGCACTGATATTCAATATAGATTTAGATGTTGAGGATGAAGGGAAGTCACGGGGTGGAGTGGCATCAGACCAAATCTCCTTCTGAGGAACTTCATTATTCAGAAAATCATTCCTGCATTTCAGCTCTTTCATTTCTCTTTTCTGTTCTTTTCATGAAGAGAAATCATTTGTCTTTAGTAA
>NW_015706711.1:0-245 GCF_001515625.1 Sinocyclocheilus rhinocerous
CACTTTACACACACACACACACACAAATCAGGGTCTGGGAAAAGACTAGCGCTTTAAGTCACAAGGTTCATCATGCAAAAAGAAGACTTCCAGCTGACAAATGTAGGTCAATCATCTGATCTGATAAAGAAGAAGTTAAAGAAGATTCTCCAGACACACACCGGAGATACAGAGGGTACTTTCGAGTACAGCAACTCAGTGTGAGTAATGAAGCGAAGGATGAAGGAATTACACAGTAAATTAAA
>NW_015706712.1:0-245 GCF_001515625.1 Sinocyclocheilus rhinocerous
CAGCTCTGAAAATGTAATTGATGAAAGACTACTTTCCACAGTCTAAATGTATGAACAAAAGCCATAGAGTGTGACGCCATATCCTGTTTGGTGAATAAATTTTGCATGTTTCCCCGGTAGGTGGAGATAAGCAAATCTTTTTGAGTGAATCATTGAATCAGTTACTCAACCTGTTCGCTAAATACGCAGAAGTTGTTCACGAACAAAACAAGTCTTTTTCATTTTTATTTTTATTAAAAGTTGCG
>NW_015706713.1:0-245 GCF_001515625.1 Sinocyclocheilus rhinocerous
AGGCACATCGGGTGAAGTTCTGCTCCAGCTAGAACAGCACACTCATCTAATCCCTGAGGCAGAAGAGAGCGCCGTACAAAACTACTGTACACACACTCACACATCTTCACTCTGCAGCTGTGATGAAGTCATCTAGGGGTCTTGACACGCTTTCGTCTAGCTTAGAAATCATTTTCAAATGTTTTGGGACTGGTGTCCACACTAGACAGTTACAAGGCTAGTACTGTACAAACCCATTGGCAGAG
>NW_015706714.1:0-245 GCF_001515625.1 Sinocyclocheilus rhinocerous
CACTTAAAATATTTGAATGTCATTGCTTAATACAGTAACATTTATGCAGAATATATCTGTCATTTATGCTATACTCTAACTAACTCCACCTTTCCCCTTCAGTTTACACAGTTGTACTAAAAGGGTAATCACAGGTGTAGTTTCCACCAACAACCAAAAATTATTTCATAATTCAAAGCCTACCAAACTTTGTTTTGTTATTGTTTTGCTATCATTTTGTTATATGTTGCAATTACATACATTTT
>NW_015706715.1:0-245 GCF_001515625.1 Sinocyclocheilus rhinocerous
CCAGAGTAGCTTGGAATCTTGGAGCAACAACTTGGCTTAGCATAAATTTTTTTTTTTTTAATCTTTCTTGAGTAGAAGGGATCTGCAAATTGGCGCCTTAAGTATACAACACTTTAATTGACTGATGCTTCTCAGGTTTGGCTCCAGTATATTGCATAAATTAAAAAAAATTAAAAGGCCATATGCCTAACAATAAATACTCAATTAATGTATGTCCACCAAAACGTTTGTAGCCAGCTGAAAAA
>NW_015706716.1:0-245 GCF_001515625.1 Sinocyclocheilus rhinocerous
TGAAAAAATGGCACCATCTGGTAAAAAATAGTAAAAAATTAAATTGTAAAGCCTTGCCAATATAATGAAAGCCTATCAACAAAAACTGCATAATTTTACAGTTAAATGGCACTGCGATTAAAAACAGCAGTTTTAATGGGTTTCAATGGGGACATTTTTGTCCTTGCGGTCCTGAGAGGAACAATTTTTTATACCTAGTACAAAACAGATTTATTAAAGGAAATGGAAGTGAAATAGTAAAATTC
>NW_015706717.1:0-245 GCF_001515625.1 Sinocyclocheilus rhinocerous
CATAACTGAGAAACTTATTTCTGATGTAGCCGAACCAATGGGCAGTGTGAGTGCAAGCAGCAGTAGTCTGCAAATGTTTGGTTATTCGTCCCTCCGTACTGCACCTTTAAGTTTCTCAAGAGTGACTGACGATGCGATCGCACATTTAACAAGATCCATTTCAGCTGTCACAAGCTAAGGGTGAATCTTAAGGCTTGCGTGTACATGCTTAGTAGAGGACTGATGCCGTTTTTCTCACAACTGAA
>NW_015706718.1:0-245 GCF_001515625.1 Sinocyclocheilus rhinocerous
GTCAATTCACACTGCACCGATGCAGATGCAGACAACGGCAACAGTAACTGGATTACAGTACGTCCCTTTTCAGACATTACAAAACCCAACAAATGCTGGTTCAACGTGTTCAATCTGTGAAAACAAACTGATAGACGCCGACAGGGTTAAAACACTGATTCAATGAAACCGGACAAACATGTCTGTTGCTGTGTGTCTGTGTCTGTCAGTGCCTTAAAGGGGTCCTATTATGCTTTTTCACTTTT
>NW_015706719.1:0-245 GCF_001515625.1 Sinocyclocheilus rhinocerous
CACACATTATGTAAACAAACTTTTATTTTAGATGTAATTAATTGATTTTGCAGCCCTGATTTGTGACAAGGCAAGGTTAGTTCAAGTAAACTGTAAATACATTTATTAATAATTCATGATATTTGTAAAGAAGATTATTTATTCAGACACCTTCAACATTTCACACATTAACACAGTTTATTCGCTATAGTTTAGAAAACGGTAATAAAATATGTCAAGAACTCAGAGTTAAACTGTGTCAGAAC
>NW_015706720.1:0-245 GCF_001515625.1 Sinocyclocheilus rhinocerous
GATGAGACCAAACTTAGAAATTACTTGCAAGGTGCATTGAAACAACCGTACTCCATTATCTGGACTATATCGCATCTAACCAAAATATCCACAGTAATGGCGATGTTAATTGCAAATTCTAAGCAAAACGTTTTCTTGTCTTATTTTAAGTGATCCACATAGATACAAATCAGTCTATAGAAGCAGTCTATGAGTTTACAGACAACGGGGGGGATATAAATATATCATGTATTTACATACACAGA
>NW_015706721.1:0-245 GCF_001515625.1 Sinocyclocheilus rhinocerous
GTCCCGCAGGGCACCCTGCCGCCAACCCCGTGCTGCTCCGCCCACTCTCCAACCGCCACCCTGCCCTCTCTGCCATCCATAACCCCTCCCCCTTACACACCACCTCCAACCAGAGCTCTTCCTCCTACCTGTCTGAACATCAATGTGACTCTGCCTCCTTCTCCACCCACACCTCCGCCAGCAACAAGCTTCCTGCCGCCCTCGTCACCCAGCACCTTGCCTCCGCCCCCTCAGGCGGCTCCGCC
>NW_015706722.1:0-245 GCF_001515625.1 Sinocyclocheilus rhinocerous
CTTAAGTGCCCAAATACATCTTGAGGTCACTAGGCTTATTCATAATAAGCATTATGAAAAATGTTGTAAAATGCATCTGATTCTATTGATTTTAGGCCATCCTCATATTTGTCGGCCCATTGTTTTAGGTCTCTAATTCTGAACCTGTTTCAGACAGGAGTCATTAATTACCATCAGAGTCACCCTGTTCCATGACTCCTCGTGTCCCATTCTCCTCTACCTTTCCGTTGTGTAACAAACCATCT
>NW_015706723.1:0-245 GCF_001515625.1 Sinocyclocheilus rhinocerous
CCCCTTCATGCTGTACCCCGCCGCAGGACTCTACATGTGAAGCACAGCAGTGCCGTTAGACTACATGCATACTATGCACAAGATACTCACACGACAGGGGTTCATATCTTCATTCTGCATCTCCAGTAAATGATTCTTGATTTAAGGATTTAATACCACGACTTTATGAATTTAAGACTTTCTGCTCTGATTTACAAACTTTTAAGGCTTTAGTTTGTGGAAGGGTGAATTAAGATGTTTTAAGA
>NW_015706724.1:0-245 GCF_001515625.1 Sinocyclocheilus rhinocerous
CATGCTCCGTAGAAAGATGAAAACATCTCAACTTTTCAGAATGCCACAAGCGCACCGCAGGTCATGTGACAAGAACAAACAAATCAGCTTCATTCTTTCCGTAACCGCTAGGGATGGGTGATAACACTTATTTTGTTTTCGATACGATACCGATACTTTTAAAGGCCATTATCGTTGATACGATACTTCTAAACTTAACATTTTAATTATGAAATGTATTAAATTACTAAGAGTAAAATGGGTAG
>NW_015706725.1:0-245 GCF_001515625.1 Sinocyclocheilus rhinocerous
CAGATATTCATACAACAAAATATTCTGGGGGCAATGAAACTTTAAATGCTCAAAAATGCTGGCGTTGGCCGGTAACATTTTTTAAAACGCTAATTACAACTCAATACTTAATAACGATGTGAGACTTTTGAAGCAGATACCAAGCCTCCAACAAAATGGCCTGTCGATCGTCACAGCTCTTCCACAGAAGACACCTTGTTTCTCAGCACATGAACATGAACTACTGACCGTGATCTCAGACTGTG
>NW_015706726.1:0-245 GCF_001515625.1 Sinocyclocheilus rhinocerous
ATGATGGGACCTTCCAGCTGAGGAAGAGTGTGGAGATCCAGGAGAATGAAAAAGCAGAATATGATTGTTTTGTGTCCCACAGAAACTTCAAATCAATCATCATAAAACTGGGTAGGTAAACTGAAAGCATTAAATCACAAGCATCATAATGACTTTCAGATGTCATTCAGAGTTCAAATATTCAGATAGTTTTCCATCTTTACTTGTGTGTATGAAATATTATGACCCGACACATTGAGATTAAA
>NW_015706727.1:0-245 GCF_001515625.1 Sinocyclocheilus rhinocerous
AGATGAGCTACCTCTCCAAACCCATTGTTTAAATCTGTCATCCATTTTAGCCGGCTCAAAACCTGGGTCAAATGCTATCCAACTTAATATTCCAGCTTGTTTCTCTAATTGTGACTTCTTCAGTACCCATTCATTAAACTGTTTGCGGTACCTCCAGAGGGAGTGATTAAAAAAGATAAAAAATCTGTGGTAAAATGTTCATTTTAATTATTTCTATTCGGAGCAGAGTCCATTTTGAAATATCC
>NW_015706728.1:0-245 GCF_001515625.1 Sinocyclocheilus rhinocerous
CACTTATATTGTTGTCATTTGGATTGTTGAGTGCAAGAGATTTGAATATGATCAGTGACCTCATAATGAATTTGGACACTTAAAGGAATAGTTCACCCAAAAATGAACATTTGCTTTAAAAAATAAATAAATAAAAGGGCTCACTTTTCAGGCCATCCAAGATGTAGATGTTTTTCTTCATCAGAACGAATTTGGAGAAGTTTAGCATTATATCACTTGCTCACCAATGGATTCTCTGCAGTGAA
>NW_015706729.1:0-245 GCF_001515625.1 Sinocyclocheilus rhinocerous
CAGCACTTGAGTTGGATAGTTTTAAATCCCTTTATCTGAGGAATGTTGCTCTTTCCACAAACATCACTAAAGTAGGATATCTAGCCTCCGTGGATGGTTGGTTGCCTGCAGAGACATTGGCTCTTAAGCTTGGCATAAGGTCGGTTCGAGTTGCCCAGAGACTTCTGACCGAGGTGCAGGAATGATTGCCGCAGAATTATAGTGTGTCCCTGGTTGTACCTGGTGGGGAGGAAGTATTATCCTTC
>NW_015706730.1:0-245 GCF_001515625.1 Sinocyclocheilus rhinocerous
CATACAAACATTGTGTTCAAACTATTTTGTAGTATATTCTATTTGCATATTTGCATATTTATTTATTTATTTATTTGCATTTTCAAATTAATTTTGTCTAGAAATATCCTTACTTTTAGCAGTTTAATAATTTAATGAGTATATATATATATATATACACAGTGGGTACGGAAAGTATTCAAACCCCTTTAAATTTTTCCCTCTTTGTTATATTGCAGCCATTTGCTAAAATAATTTAAGTAAAT
>NW_015706731.1:0-243 GCF_001515625.1 Sinocyclocheilus rhinocerous
TCCAGTCACACCACGGACATCAGAAGCCCTTCCGCTGTAAGTTCTGTCCCTTTAAATCCTCCTACCTGAGCCGCCTCAAGAGCCACCTGCACAAAGCACACGCAGGTGAGACACTACATGCACACACACACACACACATATGCACGCACACACACACACACACACACACACACACACACATATGCACGCACACACAATGTGTTGGCAATTCAATATGAAGTGCCTAAATGTACCGAACAAAAG
>NW_015706732.1:0-245 GCF_001515625.1 Sinocyclocheilus rhinocerous
CAGTAATCCAACCAAAAGAGCAGATCCAAGACAAGAGACGACTGGTATGAGAATGTGGCTGAGAGTTGCTTTTTCTGGTAGGGAAAAAAAAAGCACTTAATTACTTTAAAACAATATATACACAGAACAGTTTAATTGTTATACCTTTCACAAAGATAGGGTGAGTCGCTGTCATTTTGCCCTCGACATTCCCGTGGTGCTTGACTGTGCATGTGATAGAGGTGTGATCATCCTCTTTTTGAGGG
>NW_015706733.1:0-245 GCF_001515625.1 Sinocyclocheilus rhinocerous
TGTCAGAATTTAAATTCAGAAATATGGTTTTTAGCAGGTGTTCATTGTAATTACAATTTCATAATTTTCTCTTACATGTAAAGGATTTTTCTATCATTCTTATTTTGAAAAGTTTCCAAGTGTTCTTATCTGGCAGTTCTCCATTTTTTGCCTTCTTTGATGGCTCAGATGGAGGCCAGTAGCAGCTCAAAACCTGTTTGTTCATTTAAACAAATACCCAATCACAAACCAGTCAAAAACTGAAA
>NW_015706734.1:0-245 GCF_001515625.1 Sinocyclocheilus rhinocerous
GAATATTCACATTCTTCACCAGTAATATGTTCAGTTATGGTGTCAGTTGCCTGATAACTTGTTTTTACAGTCTCCTGGTGAGCTCTTAGCTGATGTAATTTTCTCTTTAACACACACTGAAGTCCTTGAATCCCATCATCTGGAAGATTCCAGGGGTTATCTATAAAATAAACACACACAAAACACATAAATGACAATTAAGTTAATATTTCATGTGGGATCATGAAATTACAACCCAGACAGCA
>NW_015706735.1:0-245 GCF_001515625.1 Sinocyclocheilus rhinocerous
GCAGTGGCTGATGGAGAACTCAGACATCACTAACCAGACACAAACACACATCACGCAGGACACACAGACAGGACTTTATGTTGTTTCTAGTTGGATAAATCTCACCGACGTGTCAAATTCCTCTTTGACGTTCATACTGCACAACAATCCCCTGGGACAAGACATCAGGAGAGAGATCCAGCTCTACTCAGGTAAGGACTTTCAAAAACAGAAGTCATTTTTAAATGCTCTTGAATCATCAATAA
>NW_015706736.1:0-245 GCF_001515625.1 Sinocyclocheilus rhinocerous
CAGCAAATTTTTAAATGCTTAGCTTAAATATGTAATATTAATTAACTAGTGCTCATAAATGTCTGTTGAGATAGTATTCTCAAGTGAAATAAATAGAGGCATGGACCCGGAAACAGCAGTCTTTACGTCAAACTGACATCATCAGAGCCAGAACACCTTTCCAGAGTGGAAGCGACGGCAGACAAATTTTTTTTCCAGTTTATTGACTTGCACGGTTTAATTGTTCACCACAAGACTAGTAATGT
>NW_015706737.1:0-245 GCF_001515625.1 Sinocyclocheilus rhinocerous
GTTGATACACTTTTAAAAAATAAAGCTTCCAACTAGAACCATAAATGATTTTTCAGCTTGATACCATAAGAGAACCCTTTTAAGCTCCCCAAAGAATCTTTTACTCTGAAGTTCTTTAGAGAACCATCTATTTACTGTTTTTTTTAAAGAACCCAGAAATGATTCTTCATAACAGTGCTACAAGGAACCCTAATAGTGCTTTAAAGGGATAGTTCACCCCAAAATGAAAATTAGCCCATTATTTA
>NW_015706738.1:0-244 GCF_001515625.1 Sinocyclocheilus rhinocerous
TATTATTATTGTTATTGTTATTATTATTATTATTATTATTATTATCATATCAATATATGGGTCTCAGTACAATAATATTGTGGTTGTGTAATGCTTAGTGTATAGTAATTTAAAACTGTGCCTGATTTTCTCTTACATTCATCACTTGAGAATATCAATACAGTTGTGTGTGGTAAAGTACTGTAATACTTAATAAATATATATATAGATGTATTTTTTTTTCTCAGCTGTTGAGCAGAGAGCA
>NW_015706739.1:0-245 GCF_001515625.1 Sinocyclocheilus rhinocerous
CTGGGAAGCGTAGCTTTGCTGTAGTAATGTGCCAGGTTCAGGGCATGGGGCATTCGATTACGAATTCAATCCTGACAGGCCCGTGAGAGACGTCCTCTCTGGATTTGATCCAGGAGAAGGAGAGCGCTCGTCTCGTCTCTGTGAGCGATCGGCGCCCAGCTCCAGAGAATAATTGCAGGCATGGTTGTTTAGCAATCAGATTATTGTGGGAAAGAAAACATATTTGGGTTACACTTTATTTTGAC
>NW_015706740.1:0-245 GCF_001515625.1 Sinocyclocheilus rhinocerous
ACAACTTTCCTGCGCTCTTGCTCCATTTCTTTCAATCCCTCCCCCCTCAGTACCAGATCTCTTCTAATAGATGGCCCCCTCCCATTCTTTCCACCATCTCATTACTAATTGCCAGAGCACCACTGCTCCAGGACATGACCATAAGGCGTGTTCAATTGTTTCCTCCTGCCCACAGCCCACTGGACACAAAGGTGTCCTTTCCTTACCCTCTCCACGAGATCATTGACCTCAAGGAAAAAGCTAAC
>NW_015706741.1:0-245 GCF_001515625.1 Sinocyclocheilus rhinocerous
GGGTTATGAGTCCAACTCTCTAACCATTAGGCCACGACTTCCCCTTGACATCATATGTTAATTGGAATATTCATGACATCATTGCGTCATATATGCCTTTTACATTTATTTGCCTCTCTGTACTCACATACTGTATTTTAATGCAGCCGATCCTGGATAAAACTGTTTTCATTGATATATTTTTCTCTCTCTGTTGTCACACAGTGGGATGCATGAAATAATGACTGAAACGCGGCCCATTAAGA
>NW_015706742.1:0-245 GCF_001515625.1 Sinocyclocheilus rhinocerous
GCCTGTTTTGACCACGTTTTAAAATAAAGCTTTGCAGATGGATCCGCACGTCTCTCATGTCAGTCGCTCCGTTACAGAATACTCTGCCGAACAAGGATCCAGCAGCTTTTCATGTGAACATTGGTCAGGTATGAACACTGCAAGACTGCTATTAGCCCTCGAGGGCAATAGGGCACGCGGTTGCTCGAGGACTATATTAAATAGTATCTAGACATTGCTTTGTAAGGTCTCTGTCTTGTGAAACA
>NW_015706743.1:0-245 GCF_001515625.1 Sinocyclocheilus rhinocerous
TAAAAATCGCGTTCCGGACGTAAAATACACGTTTCTGTCTGGGTCTCCCTGGTAAAATTCGCATTCCAGAAGCTAAATATAACGTTATTGATGTCGCTTGAACTCGCGGACGTGAAAATCAACCCGCGGCAACAGTGTTAAAGTAGCCCGATTCCGAGGGAAAACCGCAGACTTGGCAACAATGATTGACAGCCAATCAGAATCATCGAGCCCAAGCATTTAAAGCGACAGACCGATAAACAGAA
>NW_015706744.1:0-245 GCF_001515625.1 Sinocyclocheilus rhinocerous
CAAGAGTGCATTGTTCAATGTTTAAATGTGAATAAAAGCCTAAATGAAAGTTATTTTGAAGCTGGAAAATAAAGATCGCCTAGACTTTCAACGGATAGACAAAAACAATGAATGTCAAAAAATGTATACATTTTTTCTGTTAAAAAATGTATGACAAAATGAATCATGACAGAATTTTCATTTGTAAGTGGACTATTCACTTAAGACAACTTGATTGCTCAATTATTCAGTCTCTCTACCCGAGC
>NW_015706745.1:0-245 GCF_001515625.1 Sinocyclocheilus rhinocerous
CCTAGGGCTTGGGAGTGAATCGGCCGGCGGGCCTGACAATGGAGCGGCCGGCGGGCTTGACTTGGGAACAGCCGGCGGGCTTGAGAGTGCAGCGGCCGGCGAGCTTGACTTGGGAACAGCCGGCAGGCTTGAGAGTGCAGCGGCCGGCGGGCTTGTCTGCGGGGCGGCCGTTGATCCTGACTTCGGCGCGGCCAGCGATCCTGGGCTGAGGACTGAGACGGATGTTGGGACTGGAGTTAGGAAAA
>NW_015706746.1:0-245 GCF_001515625.1 Sinocyclocheilus rhinocerous
CAGGCCACCGTACAACCCCACTGCCCGCCAGAGCTGTAAGGGGATCGAGAAGGTAATGGAAGGTGAAGGGCATGTCAGGTTATCCTTAGATGGGACAGGTAGGACATGGTAAGGTTTGGTTGAGGATGAATATAAAGATCATCATGATGGTCAGGCCGAATTCCTTTTTAAGCAGAATTTTGTTTAAAGGGGTGGTTGACTGGGTTTTTTCTCGGCTTGATTGTGTTTATGGGGTGCAGTCTAAC
>NW_015706747.1:0-245 GCF_001515625.1 Sinocyclocheilus rhinocerous
CGTATAGTTTTACCGCTCTAATGATTCAGTGCATGAACCGTCCAAATGATTCGCAAACCTATTTAGAGCGTTTAGCTAACTAGTTTACCGATTAATAAAAAAAATTTTTTTAATGTATTAACTGTGTTTCAGATGTTCTCATAAAGTCATTTGGAAAATAAAGGGAAAACAAATAAAATTAGATCAAATGAGACACTGACAACCAGGGGTGTGGACTCGAGTCACTTGACTCGAGACTTGACTCG
>NW_015706748.1:0-245 GCF_001515625.1 Sinocyclocheilus rhinocerous
CCTCCATTCAAAGTCTATTACACCAAAATTTGAATGCTTCAAAAAGTTAAAGAAATCATACAAAAAGTAACTGACCAAGACACAAAGCATATCAAATATGGTAAACAGAAGCTTAAACTTGCTTATTTGAAGAGAGAGAACCAATGAGGTTTGTTCTCACAGATGGCACAAGCACTGTTGTGCTTTGGTTTGATGAACTTTTTGAAGCAACAACGTTTTTGGTGGAACAGACATTTAATGGAGGG
>NW_015706749.1:0-245 GCF_001515625.1 Sinocyclocheilus rhinocerous
AAACTCCCTCCATCTCTTCTCCTGTGAACCAGTCAAAAGAATCTCAGGGAATGTGACAAGATTCCTGATGGAATTTCCAGCATAAAAATTACGTCATAATTTCTTAGAGAATCGCTAATGAGATCAACTAAGAATTTTCTAAGAACCTGCTTGATTTACTAAAATTTATTTAAGAATTGAATAAAAAAAAGGCAATTGCAACTCTTTATCTCACAATTCTCACTTTTTTCTTGCAATTGTGAGAG
>NW_015706750.1:0-245 GCF_001515625.1 Sinocyclocheilus rhinocerous
CAACCGGCCAAAGGGAGATAAATAATTTTTTCCCTCTCCAGCGTCCCCAGTTCTCCGTGTCAAATGCACGGAAGAAAAAATTAGATGATGCATTTTTTAAGATGGTTTACTTGGATTATGAACCTCTGACAAAAGGTGAACGAGAGGGTATGCGTCATTTTGTCAGCGTTGCCCAGCCCGGGTACACCACTCCATGCTACAATACAGTGCGTGATACACTGATGCCAAATGCTCTTAGTGAGATG
>NW_015706751.1:0-245 GCF_001515625.1 Sinocyclocheilus rhinocerous
CCTGTTAATGCGCCCGCTATGCATCCCATAACAAAAATATGTTCTGGGAATGTTTTGCTAATCTTCCCATTAAATTACAAAAACATTATTCCTGAGAGTTCTAAGAACATTCGAAACATTCCGTTTTTTTATGTTTTAAAAACATTGGTTATGGGAACATTAGAGAAAATGTTAAGGGAATGTTTCTTTTTTATCATTTCGCATAAGTTCTAACATTTTAGGAATGCTATTGAAGACCATATCAT
>NW_015706752.1:0-245 GCF_001515625.1 Sinocyclocheilus rhinocerous
CCTGTACAGTGTCGTCAACTTCACTCTGGATCTGAACAAGGTCAGCCTCAAGCTTCTTCTTGGTGTTCAGAAGACTTGTGTTCTGCAATATGGAAAGCATGAACATTTTAAACAATGCTCTCAATTTCCTTAATTTAATTGTAAAAAAAAAACAATATGCCATTACCTGAGAGTGCAGCAGCCCAACACGCTCACTGGCATCCACCAGCTCTTGTTCAGCCACTTTGCGGCCTCTCTCTGTCTGC
>NW_015706753.1:0-245 GCF_001515625.1 Sinocyclocheilus rhinocerous
CCTGGAAAAGTTATGGAAATTTCTGTAGTGAATATATTTATAGTTATACAACATTTAATAACTAAGTTCTGTTTAAGCAGTTATCCCATGAGCCATATCTAGTACATCTCTGGACATTTTTTATTTTGAACATATTTATTTGTACTAAAAAAGTTTAACCATTAAATCATATAAATTCCAAGGATTAATGCATACGATACTGAGATACTCAATTAATAAGACAATATGCAATTTATTTGACAGTT
>NW_015706754.1:0-245 GCF_001515625.1 Sinocyclocheilus rhinocerous
CGGCTTGGACACGCAGCCTGGGCTTCTGAGGAAGTCTCCCAGCATTAGGTCCCCAGTATAATGCTGCAACCTCAGGACCTATGGGTCCTTCTCATGGGCTAGTACTCTTCTTAGTACATGCTTCGTGACATGCTCCTTATCCTCTGGCCAGGTGCAAACTAATCTTTTCTCACCCTGAGCGGTCTCCCGAGATTTGAATTGTTCCTTAACCTTCATGCACGTTCTCTGAGCTCAATGCTCCATAG
>NW_015706755.1:0-245 GCF_001515625.1 Sinocyclocheilus rhinocerous
CTCTCTGTTGTTTAAACTGCTAAAATATAACTTAATTATCACCATGCTTCTGATATTATCTAACATATTAATTTGACATTGTTCACTTTCCGCGAGTCTGTTAGTTTGTCATTCGCGCCTATCGTTTCTTTTCTCTTTCGCTCCACTTTTCACAAGTTCATAAAACAACTGTGGTAAGTCGGAATCATTCAACAAACACGGTGAGTAATGGCTTCTCCTGTTATTTTCACTTGCTTGCCACTTGC
>NW_015706756.1:0-245 GCF_001515625.1 Sinocyclocheilus rhinocerous
CCCTTGCATTCTCTGTGCAATCCATCAGTTCCCCACGACACTTTACAGTAGCGCACCAGCCTTTTAGCTCACACCCAGACTGCTATAATCCGCCTGCTCTCAAGATACCTGTGGTTTCCCTCTGCTCTATCTCTGCTCTGTGTAATTAGCCTGGCTGTCTGAAATCTACACGATCATTAACAAGTTAAAGCTTCTGAAAATGTTTAATGGAATTATTCCATGCTTGCAGCATGAGACCCTCTTCA
>NW_015706757.1:0-245 GCF_001515625.1 Sinocyclocheilus rhinocerous
GATTGCGAGACACTCCTTCTCGATCGTGGAATACCTGGTTTCTCTAGGCAACAGCTTCCTACTCAGGAACACGACTGGCTTCTCCTCTCCCCCAGTCCCCTGGGCTAGTACTGCTCCAATTCCCTTCTCTGAAGCATCCACTTGCACCAGAAACCGCTGATCGAAGTTGGGGCTTTGTAGGACTGGGCTGGAGCACATCCTCTCTTTTAGGGTGCTGAACGCTTCCTCACAGGCACCAGTCCATG
>NW_015706758.1:0-245 GCF_001515625.1 Sinocyclocheilus rhinocerous
TTCCTAAACGTTTCCATGAAAAAAAATGCTGTAACAACATACATCCTTTACAGTTCCATTTAAATGGAGCGATTACTGAAAATTGAGAGCAGTCCACTAGGTAAATTTTAACCTCAGTTCTAAGTTTAATGAATTCTCTCAGACAGTTCTGCTGTGTGGTGGAAAACCAAGTCTTGCACAAAGATTAAACTCAATCCAGGGTTAAAGTGCAGTGCGGTGTCAGTCTGTGCTGAAAATCCTATTTT
>NW_015706759.1:0-245 GCF_001515625.1 Sinocyclocheilus rhinocerous
CTATATCCACTGCACAACATAACATGACAGAAACGACAGTGAGGGGAGGGCCAATGGAAGGAGAAAGATGAAGAGAGGTAAGAGGAAGTGAGTGGAAGGAAAGGACGATTGTGTCACATGTAAACCAACAATTATGCTAGTCCTAATAAATTCTTATTTAATTAAAACTCTAAATCCCTCACACTTTAAAGCCATTTGTATAATTAACGTCTCAGGTTACGTATGTAACCCTAGTTCCTCGAGGG
>NW_015706760.1:0-245 GCF_001515625.1 Sinocyclocheilus rhinocerous
CTCATTAAGATAAAAATAAAAAATGAAGCTCTTTTTTGTTGTTTTCAGCGGTCCAGCTGAATTGTAACAGATTGGCTAACAGACTGTAAGTAGAGCAGCGCAGTCGTGTTTGAGTTTGTAACTGTAGAGAGTCACAATGAGTCACTGTGGAGTCCATGTATGAAGGATCCTCTCTTGTCTTTGGTGTGAAATGGAAAGTTTGTGAATGTTCTCCCTCATGCTGGAGAGGGATGCGAGATTCATTA
>NW_015706761.1:0-245 GCF_001515625.1 Sinocyclocheilus rhinocerous
CTGATCTCAGCTCAGTTCTGTCTCTAACATCGGTCCTGTCACCTGTCTGCAGGTAAGGCCATGAGGAAGTGGGTGGAGTCCATCACGAAGATCATCCAGAGGAAGAAACAGGCTCAAGCCAACGGCCCCAGTCACAACATCACGTTCGAGAGCTCGCCGCCGCCCATCGAGTGGCACCTGTGTAAAGCGGGACAGACGGATCAGTTTGACCTCATGACCCTTCACCCCATCGAGATCGCCCGACA
>NW_015706762.1:0-245 GCF_001515625.1 Sinocyclocheilus rhinocerous
CTCTCACTTTTTAAGCACTAAACAGTCCTCCTGGTCTGGTATTGTTTGTTGAGTACAGCACTAGATGTATAAAAAAATAGCCACAAATAATAGCACTGTTATTATCACTCAACTCTGGCTTGCTTGTAAGTGTTCAATCCTGACTGTCAAAGGACTACACAACAACAGCAGCAGGATTCTTGGGATCACATGGCTCTGGAGGACAGACACTGGTTGACCACCTCCAGCAGCTGAGAGTTCTCCAG
>NW_015706763.1:0-245 GCF_001515625.1 Sinocyclocheilus rhinocerous
CAGAGTAAGGCATTAATATGTGCTTTATAAGTACTAATAAACAGCGATATGCTAGTAAAATGCATGCTAATAATCAACTAGTTGGTAGTGAGAATTGGTCTTTGAAATAAACGGTTACTGATATTTCCTTTAACTCTAAAACACAGCACAAAGAAATGTGCTAAAAACATCTGTGAAAAATCAATATGATAAATTTCTTCGTATTAAAGGTGGGGTAAGCGATTTTTCAAAAACGCTTTAGAAAA
>NW_015706764.1:0-245 GCF_001515625.1 Sinocyclocheilus rhinocerous
CTTAAAAGCCTCAGATGTGAAACATTCCCAGAGTCCCTTGTGCTTCTCTTGTGCATTGGGTGTATTTCATTGGTTTCCACCAAACCTGTTGACATCAAGGACCCTGCAACTCACAGGAAATAATAAAAAAAAGATGACGGTAGTATTTCAGGACAATAAACAATTTTAAAGATTTCTAAAGAGATGAAAAAAATATTTCGCACTATAAAATCTATTTTTATAGGTGTTTTGGAAATGCATGTTTA
>NW_015706765.1:0-245 GCF_001515625.1 Sinocyclocheilus rhinocerous
ATTACAGAATTCCCTAAATTATTCTAGTGTAGGCTGTTTTGAATTTGAAACCAACATGCAAAACCACTGATAGAGAAAACGAGCATTTGTGCACTTTGTAAAACTTATAGTTGTTGATATATAGGTACATGTATGTAGCCCATGGCCTCGTGACAACTATTCATGATCCAATGTGAGAATTCTGTACAGTTTATTAAAAAATATGAAATATGAATAAATAGTAAAAAATTTTTTTTTTTTTAATC
>NW_015706766.1:0-244 GCF_001515625.1 Sinocyclocheilus rhinocerous
ATATATATATATATATATATATATATATATATGAATGAAGAGTTTATTTGCAAAAACAGATAACTCGGATAACTCAGTTTTTTAAAAATGTTCAAAAATCATGTTTTTTATTATGTTATCATGTTTTTATTTCATGTATTTGTTTCATTGTGTTAGTTAGCTGCATTTGTACGTTATTTTTTAACCTAATCAAAATAATCCAACTGCAGTTTGATTGAGATTAATTGGAATGCACAATGAAAAA
>NW_015706767.1:0-245 GCF_001515625.1 Sinocyclocheilus rhinocerous
ATCTTTATGGCGAGCAGTTGTTGAATAAGCAGTTTGCAGGGCTCCCCGGGGTGGTGCTGCTGGATGAGACCGCGTCTGCCAGTGAGAGTGCCACAGGGCCAGATGCATGCAGTACTAACAGAAAGCTCTGGAAAATAAGCAGGGATAATAGCCACTGAAATGGAATTTACATTAAGAGCCCTAACAGTGGAACACTTCTGCATGGTTTGGGCCGTCTGTGGGGCTGATGGGGGCGGGTGTGGGGC
>NW_015706768.1:0-245 GCF_001515625.1 Sinocyclocheilus rhinocerous
TTTTTGTGCTCAGGTTCTAGGAATAAAGTGAAAGATAGATAGATAAGATAGATAACGTAATGCATTACTTTTTCTAGTAACTTAGAGAATTTACATTCCATTAATTCAGACTGTAGCTTATTTTCAAGATGTTCAAGAAGCAGCCATTTTCATCTGGCATTTAAATGAGGAAAAAACTAAAAACGAAGAGTTCAATCAGGCAGTATGAAGCTATAAGTGTTCCTTCTCCCCCTGCGCTCTCCTGT
>NW_015706769.1:0-245 GCF_001515625.1 Sinocyclocheilus rhinocerous
CTAAGGTAAGATGATAGTGCTTTGTAACATTGACTGTTGTTTTTTGGTTATTATATAATGATCAGAGAATGTTAAAATCGTTTGACATTTTAATTTAGAATATTAATGCAAATTTTAAGAGAGAGAATTAAAGAAATAGTTTTCCCAAAAATGAAGATTTGCTGAAAATGTATTTACCCTCAGTCCATCCAGGATGTAGTTGAGTTTATTTCTTCATCAGATTTGGAGAAATGTAGCATTACATC
>NW_015706770.1:0-245 GCF_001515625.1 Sinocyclocheilus rhinocerous
TTTAGTGACGATGCGACACTGCCTCGATAGTGCAAGTGACAATTCATGTGTCAACTGTGTAGCATGCAGCTCGCTTATAGTGCAGATGCAATGTGATTTGAAGCCATTTGCATTTTGAGAGAGAAAGAGAGCGCGCGTGGTGATTCACTCACGCCGTTTGTGAAATTATGTCTCACAGAAACTTTTTTCAAATTACTTTATGAGTTATTTAATGAAGAAATATGAATTGTACCTCACCTTCAGCA
>NW_015706771.1:0-245 GCF_001515625.1 Sinocyclocheilus rhinocerous
CTTGTCTTCCTGTCCCTCTGCCACGTAAAACACAGCAATCTTGTGCGTTTCACGACTAAAAAAGTAAATAGAGAAGAAAGCAAATTTAGGAGCAAAAGAAATGTGCACTTTTGTCAGGTGGTCTCACAGACTTTAGAAAATAATGTCCCTTTGCCCTTACAAGATTGTTCCTAATGGCTTTAAAAGAAACAACACTGGATAAAAAGTGGCATAACATACCACTGCCTTGAATCCAGATTCTTCAG
>NW_015706772.1:0-245 GCF_001515625.1 Sinocyclocheilus rhinocerous
CTTTGGAAAGAAGACCCTTTGGGCTTTACTATCCATCATCCAGATAATGCAAGTTATAGACACTGAAGTGCCTTGAAAAAATTATACCACACTGAATGTTTTTTTTTATTTCATATACAAATACAAGAAATAAGAAGTCCTGGAGCAATCCAGAAAAGTAACGGGTTGAAAGTCACGTGTCTCATGAGTTTATAATTCACATTTGAAGAAGATACCATGAAAAATTAGATTCCTGCAACCATTTT
>NW_015706773.1:0-245 GCF_001515625.1 Sinocyclocheilus rhinocerous
TCTCTCAAATTTTTTAGGGAGGAAGGGAATTGTGTTGAAGGCATCATGGAGATCTTTGACATGCTGCTGGCCACCACCTCCAGATTCAGAGAACTGAAGCTCCAGAGAGAGGAATACGTCTGTCTCAAAGCCATGATCCTTCTCAACTCCAGTATGACACTACTCTGATTGTGTGTGTGTGTATGTTATTGTGCGAGACTTAAAAGGGTTAGTTCACCCCAAAATGAAAATTCTGTCATTAATTA
>NW_015706774.1:0-245 GCF_001515625.1 Sinocyclocheilus rhinocerous
TAAGTCTTCCACCTTTAAATATCAGTTTTAAAATCATTCTGTTGGTTCACTGACTTTTAATAACGAATGGATTGTGTTTCTGTTCAGGAGTATGTAAATTTGATAACCGGGAATGAAATTCTGCGAAAATGACTAATTGCATGCTCCATCTATACACTATGGGGGTTCTTGGCTTGTACAAGGTTGAAAGCACAACAAGGAATCTATAGCCTGATGGAGAATAATGCCTGTCCTTGATTCTTTCA
>NW_015706775.1:0-245 GCF_001515625.1 Sinocyclocheilus rhinocerous
CTGCACTGATTTTTATAAAGGATTTAAATAATCTTCTTACTCGGAGTTCTGCATGTTTTCATTAAGTTTGTCTTTTTTCAATTACAGAGACGATTTAACTACAGTATTTTTTCTGTCTATTTGACAAGTTACATAATGGCATCATGTCTTATTCATACCATGTTCTGCTCTCTATATTTCAATATTTGCCACTGAAAAGACTGCTAGTCTTTTCTGACCTCACCTCCAGAGCTTTATCATGCTGG
>NW_015706776.1:0-245 GCF_001515625.1 Sinocyclocheilus rhinocerous
TTCTTCTTCTCTTGTTTACTGGAGGTTTGCGAATCAGCTTTTGGTGCACTACCGCCTCTACTGAACTGGATGTGAAATAGCAATGTATGAAAATGTATGAATCAAACTGGTCCATGTACGGTTTGTGTACACTGTGTAAAATAAATAAATAAATAAAAGGTTGGCCTACTGGTTTTCTGCCCGAACATTTGTAATTTTAGGACATTTCCGTCAACCCCAAAAACAAAATGAAATGAAGTAAAAAA
>NW_015706777.1:0-245 GCF_001515625.1 Sinocyclocheilus rhinocerous
CTGCTCCGAAGAGCCATGTGAACCGCATGTATTACTATCTATGTGCACCTGGGCTACCACGCCGACCGGCTTAACTCTAATCGGACTCTAAACTCTAATCTCAAATTTTCTTTCAATGGTTTTTGGATTGTCTTCTCCATGAAAAGCTCTTTGAAAGTTGGGCCAGTAAGAAAACAACTCTCAACTTCCCACAACATGAGTTTTATCTGACGGACAATCAAATGGGCAAAAAAAAAAAAAAAAAT
>NW_015706778.1:0-245 GCF_001515625.1 Sinocyclocheilus rhinocerous
CCTAACCCTAACTAACCCTAACCCTAACCCTAACCCTAACCCTAATAATGGCAAAAAATGCCTTCCTATAAAAAATATCGTCTTTGAAACATGGCAATTTGACTGAAACAAAACTTCTTGGCAGAGCACGATGCTGGGTCGGTATTATCGGACTGTGAGTTTCGAGTGGCGGTCTGGTTCGCCAATCTGGAACAAGTTCCGTCGAGAACTTCGTGTTCTCACATCTACTCAGATCTAATTGTAGT
>NW_015706779.1:0-245 GCF_001515625.1 Sinocyclocheilus rhinocerous
CACGTCTAAGTGCCTCAGAATAACCAGTTTTTTTTTTTTTTATAAAATCAGGGATGAGTCTAAAATGGTATTTTTCAATCAACAGTGTCCCAAATGATACAAATGTGGTCATTTTGACTTGTATTGAACCTGTAATATTCCTTTTAGTTTGACCATTTAATGACATTTTTTTTTGACTGCAAGTTATAAGACAACAACACCAATACATGTTTTAAAAAGATTCTTGCAGTCCTCTGAGAGCTATC
>NW_015706780.1:0-245 GCF_001515625.1 Sinocyclocheilus rhinocerous
CTGAGAAAAATTGTGATGTGTTCAATACTTATTTTACCCGCTGTAGATGGCAAGGCAACATTTCTCATTTTCATTTAGTCTAAGTTGTAGTACTAAAATACAATAAAACTAATGAATATTATACAAAAATTAAAAAAATAATAATAAAAGTGACAAACACACGCACACACGCACACACACACACAGACACACACACAAACATTAAAGGGTTAGTTCATCCAAAAATGAAAATTAGGCTGTTTTAC
>NW_015706781.1:0-245 GCF_001515625.1 Sinocyclocheilus rhinocerous
CTGTAGCAATGATGTTTTTTCGGTAGGTCAGTTTCATGTTCACTTTAATAGAATAGAATAAAATACAACAATTAATGCAGTAATAATTCATTTTGTACGGAACTACACTTAAAAAGGAAAATTGTATCAATTATATATGATACGTATATATTCACACACGTTACATGTTATGCTAGACAACAAACATTAAACTATTACAGGAAAATGGTCACTAATATTTTGAAGTATGGGAAAAAGAAAGTTAC
>NW_015706782.1:0-245 GCF_001515625.1 Sinocyclocheilus rhinocerous
CTGTAGCAATGATGTTTTTTCGGTAGGTCAGTTTCATGTTCACTTAATAGAATATAATAAAATAAAATACAACAATACAGTAATAATTAATTTTGTACTGAACAATACTTAAAAAAGAAAATTGTATGAATTATATATGATACATATATATTCACACACGTTACATGTTGTGCTATACAACAAACTTTAAACTATTACAAGAAAATGGTCACTAATATTTTGAAGTATGGGAAAAAGAAAGTTAC
>NW_015706783.1:0-245 GCF_001515625.1 Sinocyclocheilus rhinocerous
CCATTCTTCTTCTCCCTCCTTTTTGTGCTCAACAAGGTATCCTGTGACTTCCATGCCACCATCACTAAGTGGTTTGCCCCAGTGCAATTCAGCTGTGGTTTTTGTTGTGTCAGTGACTCTTGGGTTGACTGGAGGACTAGGTACATCTGAAAATTGATAGCATATATGTTAGTACCATCTTTGCTATCATATCAAATATTAAATAATCACTTTACTTACCTGCAACAAGCTTTGTCCTCACTGGC
>NW_015706784.1:0-245 GCF_001515625.1 Sinocyclocheilus rhinocerous
CTGCGCCATCTAGAGTTTCATGCCAGAACTCTGTATATAATTAGAGATCAAATCCAAAACAATTATTACAACACTCTTTTGTGTGATAGGAGTATGTTCATTAATCAAAAGTTTTTCTATAAAGATAAGATATTTACCAGCAGGCTCTCCCATCCTTCCCATTGGAATGACTGCTGTGAGCTGCAAAAAAAAAAGAAAAAAAAAAAGTGCTCAGTTACAATAAAAGGGCCTTTAGTGTGGTATGT
>NW_015706785.1:0-245 GCF_001515625.1 Sinocyclocheilus rhinocerous
ACACAGCCTAATTTTCATTTTTGGGTGAACTAACCCTTTAAGTTGGATATTTAAAAAGTTTTTTCTCATTTCCCCTATCTTTGAATGCTCGCTTAATATTTTAAAAACACTAATATTTAATAACACTAATAAATGTAATCAAGATGTAAACAACATCAGAATTTATTTATTTATTTATTTTATTTTTTATTATTTTTATTATTTATTTTTTCAAACTGTCAACCATGCAAAAGTTATCTGGAATC
>NW_015706786.1:0-245 GCF_001515625.1 Sinocyclocheilus rhinocerous
CTGGTCATTGTGAATTCATTCAAACTTGATGATGGAAACCTGTAAGAATGAGTGTTGTTATTGTTAGCTAAAACTAAAGCTATTAAAAATCATTTTTCGTAAATTGAAAGAGCTGAAATTAAATAAATAAATAATTATAAGATGCGAAATTTTTACTTAAAATATGTAAATGTAAATTAGAACTGAACTCAACTGAATTAAAAATGTTAAAGAATAAAAATAAGTTAAAGCTAAATAGAAATATT
>NW_015706787.1:0-245 GCF_001515625.1 Sinocyclocheilus rhinocerous
GTGGTTCAACTGTAATTTTATGAAGCTACGAGAATACTTTTTGTGAGCAAAGAAAAATAAATGACTTTATTCAACTCAAATCAATTCTTCTTTTATATTCTTCTCTTATAACCATTGATGTCACATGGACTATTTTAACCATGCCGGGGCCTTGACCATGGTAGTCCCCTTGCTGTCTATGGAGGGTCAGAAAACTCTCAGATTTCATCAAAAAATATCTTAATTTGTGTTCTGAAGATGAACAA
>NW_015706788.1:0-245 GCF_001515625.1 Sinocyclocheilus rhinocerous
CGAACAGAGAGACACAACAAAACAGCAATCAACGAGCAGCACACCAGAGCTGTCATCCTCTCGACCTGTGATCTCACAGTGGACAATGAGCTGAATTGGTGGGTCAGGAGGGTTTTAAAGCACCTTTTGAAAGCGTATTTTTAAAGATCAAAGGAGGTCTGATGTAACTCTAACCCTGAAACGCACCTGCCTGTAGGCTAGTAGCCTAATCTTGAAGATCCTGATTAACATGTTCAGGTGAGTTT
>NW_015706789.1:0-245 GCF_001515625.1 Sinocyclocheilus rhinocerous
AAATGATCTTTCTTTTCTGACTGGCCACTACCTAACATACCCACTGTTTGGGCCTGCACAGTGGGTTCTACAAGTTTAAAGGCCCTTGAGCGCCTTCCACCCACCTACAACGTCTTTCAATATGCCCAACTTGTTTGCAGCGCCGACAGATAGGTCTACCCTGATGGTCAAATTGGTCTGAACTTTTTCGTCCTCCCCTGGACTCATACCCAAGTCTTGCACTTTCACTGTTAGGCAATAAATTC
>NW_015706790.1:0-245 GCF_001515625.1 Sinocyclocheilus rhinocerous
CCCATTACCTACCTACGCTGGCTCAACCAGCAGACCCGCTGGAGTAAATCGTATTTCAGAGAGTGGCTTTACAACTCCATGTGGTTTCACAAGCACCACTTGTGGATGACCTACGAAGCCGTCATCACCGGCTTCTTCCCCTTCTTTCTCATCGCCACGGCGATCCAGCTCTTCTACCAGGGCAGGATCTGGAATATCCTTCTGTTCCTGCTGATCGTCCAGGTGGTGGCGCTCATCAAGTCTTC
>NW_015706791.1:0-245 GCF_001515625.1 Sinocyclocheilus rhinocerous
CGCTCGATGTGCGGGACGTTCACCAGGCCTGGCCGATCTGGAAGACAAGACAGGGAAGAGCATGAGTCTAAAAAAAACACTGGCATGCAAAAGCTGATCTGCTCTTGTTAATACTTGTCTATTAGAATAAAAAAAAAAAAAGTTCTACAACACAGCACAGATTCCATCTAGCGGTTGCACTTTTTAAAGCCTATATTAAATTATTATTGCAAAAAGTAAAACATTTAAATAATAAAATAAAAATA
>NW_015706792.1:0-245 GCF_001515625.1 Sinocyclocheilus rhinocerous
CGTCCATGATGGGCTGCCCGATCTCGTCCTGACTGAAATTAGCTTGAGGAGAAACGCAACAGAGAGTGTTTACCCCCTTATAAAGATTGATTTCATTAATAATACCCTATAAATAATAAAACTTGCTTTGTGTGTAAAGTCTGTACTTACAACTAGACACTAGTGGCAACACTTCATCTTCAGATCTGAAGGACAACAGAGGTGCTACAAGTCAATACTGCATCTCTTCACTTGGTGCAAGTAAA
>NW_015706793.1:0-245 GCF_001515625.1 Sinocyclocheilus rhinocerous
ACCCCAAACATTTGAATAACATTTGAATACGATAGATAGATAGATAGATAGATAGATCACAAAATATGTTATATACACTTAGGTTGTTTATTTTTTTTAAATTCCCTGATTGATTGATTAAACAAACATTAAAAATAACGAAGGACTTGAGAAGATTTATGGAACATTTGTAGCAATAAATTCAGATCATCCTGTCACAAGAATAAGAAAAAAATGCAGAGTGATGCAGCTCTTTAGAGGAGAAA
>NW_015706794.1:0-245 GCF_001515625.1 Sinocyclocheilus rhinocerous
ATGATGAAATCTAATTTACATGAGGACTGGCCTTGCATTTATTTTTAAATGGTTACTAAAAAGTGACTGGACTAATAAATAACTTAAAATTGTCTGGTTCGGTCAGAATTACTGAATAGAAAGCGAGCGCTTGCATTTCTGTCACATCTTCATAAAAATAAAAGCCATATATGGCAAAAAACTGTGTTTCTAATGAAAGCTTACAGTGCATTTCTAATGTGATTTCTGCTGAGTTCTGCGTTGTA
>NW_015706795.1:0-245 GCF_001515625.1 Sinocyclocheilus rhinocerous
TATAAATTGGCAGCCTTCTCCTGCCCTCTTAATAAAACTAAGGGGGTGCTTATCCTTGTTAACAGGGAGTTACATTTAACAATTGAAAATACCGGAAGTGATGAGGAGGGTAGATTTGTTTTTATCCGTTGCAAAATACATAATAATAGGTTAGCATTGGTCTCTATTTACGGTCCGAATGAGACAGACAGTGCATTCTTTACAAATATTTCCAAAACATTACTTGAGCAGACTGATTGCCCATT
>NW_015706796.1:0-245 GCF_001515625.1 Sinocyclocheilus rhinocerous
AAAGAAATGCCTCCTCTCTCATCTGTTTCCTGAATAATCCTGAGGTTTGCATATGATCGCTTATGTAGTGCCAGTTTTACCGTGCTGATGTTCGTGGTGGACCTTTAGATGGCATTAAAACTGTTATGGGAATGTGCTCCTCGTGGTTAATAGGCGTCAGCATGGGCGACATTTGACTCTTGAGTCGGGGGGCAAGAAGAAAAAAAAATTATATATATATATAAATGAAATAAATAAATAAAAGC
>NW_015706797.1:0-245 GCF_001515625.1 Sinocyclocheilus rhinocerous
AAAGAAATGCCTCCTCTCTCATCTGTTTCCTGAATAATCCTGAGGCTTGCATATGATCGCTTATGTAGTGCCAGTTTTACCGTGCTGATGTTCGTGGTGGACCTTTAGATGGCATTAAAACTGTTACGGGAATGTGCTCCTCGTGGTTAATAGGCGTCAGCATGGGCGACATTTGACTCTTGAGTCAGGGGGGCAAGAAGAAAAAAAATTATATATA
The DNA here is from genome assembly GCF_001515625.1 of Sinocyclocheilus rhinocerous. Lineage (NCBI taxonomy): Eukaryota > Metazoa > Chordata > Actinopteri > Cypriniformes > Cyprinidae > Sinocyclocheilus > Sinocyclocheilus rhinocerous. Next base: position 218 of record NW_015706797.1, read on the forward strand.
TATATAAATGAAATAAATAAATAAAAGC
>NW_015706798.1:0-245 GCF_001515625.1 Sinocyclocheilus rhinocerous
CTCCAGCTCCATAATGCATCCCTACCACCAGACTCTGTATTTATGTCTGCCTTGTCTGAGAGGACCTTGGTGTCGGAATAATAAACAAACAAACAGGTTATCAAGCCGAAATCGTATATAGATATGAAGCCTGAAGGCACAATGGAAAGTAAAACGTAAACATACCAGTAGTTTCCGTCCGGTCCATTTGTAGACTGAAGTGTGCAGCCTGGAGTCCTGTGAGTTTCTCCTGTTTAGTGAATCTC
>NW_015706799.1:0-245 GCF_001515625.1 Sinocyclocheilus rhinocerous
CGACCCGGTCATCCTAAAATACGGATAGACTCATACAGAGTGTCCGGGAATTTTGGTGAACGTTGTAATTGTACTTGGAACGGCACGTTTTCGTGGTTTTGTTTGATCTGCAAGGCAAAGGAACGGAATTTAATATATTCACGGTCGGTTTGGGAGACTTTGAGAGTTCTCAAACCGTTGGGATTAGGCTATTTCAGGATGGAATAATATCCAGGTTCTCTAGGCATCCTTATCTAGGTATGCGA
>NW_015706800.1:0-245 GCF_001515625.1 Sinocyclocheilus rhinocerous
CGGTTTTAATGATAATTAAAAGATGAAACGGTAATACTAACCATGAGGAATTTTATCATGATTTATCCTCAAACTGGTAATCGTTACATCCCTAATCCAGCTACAGTAAAATTTACAGCAATCTCTTTTTAGTGTAGTTTAGGTGCCTATCAGTTGGCACCCGAACGAGCAGGAGGAAAAATAAATAAATAAAAGCGTTCGCGAGCATCTTCCAGAGCTGACAGCAGCAAATACCAATAAAGGTA
>NW_015706801.1:0-245 GCF_001515625.1 Sinocyclocheilus rhinocerous
GAAACCTTTTTTACGGTCACTATTGTGACCGGTGGGATTAAATGGGTCAACAGATTAAAGATTAAATGTATTTTTCCCTACAAATTTTAAACTGTTAATAACAAAGTTACCATTAAGAAAACAATAAAGTGGTCCAAATTAAACATTACTTAAAATGTTGAAAATGTTTTGGAATCAAACTACAATCTCTACATTTAGTAAACATCTTTGGTTTCAAAAATCCATATTTATTTAGTGCAAAAATA
>NW_015706802.1:0-245 GCF_001515625.1 Sinocyclocheilus rhinocerous
TTGGATATATATCAGGTACAGGACATGGCAAATTTTCTCAAGGAACAAAACAATCTCTCAACTAATGCTGTAAAATATGGAAGGTTGAAATGAGCTGATTTATACAAACATTTAAAATATACTCAATAAAGTACATATTTATATTTTTACTCCAATTCGTTTTTTGAAATATAAACATTTAAATGGTGGTTGTCACAAAAACGAATTTATTCAAACATAAATTAAATATTGAAGAACAGTAAAAA
>NW_015706803.1:0-245 GCF_001515625.1 Sinocyclocheilus rhinocerous
AAACTAAAATTTGTTGAGCATTTTTCTGATTATACAAACCTTGATATTTAATCAAGATCAAGAGAAAGGTGTAAAGCTGGCTGTGTATAGAGAATTATTTGAACCTAATACAATATAATAAATAATATGTAACCTGGACAGTTTGGATCTCAATGCTCAAAATTATGCTAAAAAATTATGAATATTATGAACAAAGTTTGTCTTAATTTAAAGTCTGTTGATTAACTGTACTGCAGTAGTCTTTA
>NW_015706804.1:0-245 GCF_001515625.1 Sinocyclocheilus rhinocerous
TAAAGATATCAGGGCTGTATTCAGTTCCTCCTACAAGTTAAGATGAAAATCTGTTAAACTTTAAGTAGCTAATAAATTTTAACTATTTTTGGATGTTTTTTCATATGATTTGCTAAATGTATTTATATATTTTTTTTTTCAATTTGTAAAGGATGAACAGTCAGCATTCTTGTGTCAAAACAATATTTGATCAGTAAAAATGATCCAAGCTTGGCAATGCTTAGGAAGCTTCTATTTGATCCATG
>NW_015706805.1:0-245 GCF_001515625.1 Sinocyclocheilus rhinocerous
CGGTAAGAAAAGCCGGGCTTCGGCTTCATGCTTCCTGGATCATGCGGCCAAACACAGGCTTCTGCGGGAGCCTTCGTGAACATCAGGCCCCCGGCGCGTCGCTGCAAGGCACCCGGACTGGGCTACCGTATCTGGGCGCCCCGAGGAGCTTCCCGATCACTGGGATATCCCCTCTTGCTGAGGCAACGAGTGGGAGGTACAGGGGGCATTACGAGAACCTTCCTGTGTAAATGCTGTCTCGGGCA
>NW_015706806.1:0-245 GCF_001515625.1 Sinocyclocheilus rhinocerous
CTGCCTGCTCCGCCATGGCTTCCCAGTCTGCCTGCTCCGCCATGGGTCCCGGAACGGTACCACCCTGGAGGCCTTCCGTCCCTGGAAGCCTGTGTTAACCAAAATAATTACATGATATGATAATGAAATCTCAATGTTTTATCATATCATAATTCCATATCATAAATTACTGACCAACATTAGATCAGTGAAAGTAATTAAGATCAGAAAGAGCACACACACACACACACACATATATATATATA
>NW_015706807.1:0-245 GCF_001515625.1 Sinocyclocheilus rhinocerous
CGCATTTAGGGGGAAAAAAAGTTGTTAGGTTCCACATATAAGACTTGAAGAGAGCTATGAAAAGAAAAAAAAGTGGATGAATAAAAGGAAGAACAGATGCATAATTCATTCACCAGTGATTCATTATTTCATTCATTCATTTAAAAATGTGACTGTGTGTGTGTGTGCGTGTGTGTGAGAGAGTGAGAGAGAGAGAGAGAGAGAGAGAATGCTTTGTCAACTGAGGCCATCCTCATTAAAAAAAA
>NW_015706808.1:0-245 GCF_001515625.1 Sinocyclocheilus rhinocerous
TAATGAACAAAATGCAATACAAATACTAAGACTTTAACTAAAATTCAAATTCAAATGCAAAAATCTATAGAAATAATTAAAAATAGGCTATTAATTAAAACAATACAATAGTTTCTTAATGACACTAAAATAATTTCCTTGATATTTTCAGGTATGTGCCAATAGGCCTTTATCTGATTGATTACCATATTTATATTTACTATGGCATTCACATGGCACATAGGCCTACTGCATTTCTAAAACCA
>NW_015706809.1:0-245 GCF_001515625.1 Sinocyclocheilus rhinocerous
TAATAAAGTAAATGTTTTTTAAATACACAATAACAAGCTTTATATATATTTATCATTATTAAATCTAATTTGATTCAATCTCATACAGTTTTACTAATTGAATATTGCTTGTTTCACAACTTTAACCATTTAGAACTGAATAAATGTAATTATTCGTGCAAAGAACAGATTTGTGCAGATTCTAAGCAATTTGAATAAATCCATATGTGAGCCTGGAGCACAAAAGCAGTCTTAAGTCGCTGGGG
>NW_015706810.1:0-245 GCF_001515625.1 Sinocyclocheilus rhinocerous
ACAATGAAGCATCTCAATCTGGACAACAAACTGGACTTTACATTTAAGAAAAACTAACAAACATTCAAGCCATGCAGCGTTTGAGTACATTAAAACCAAATGAAACAGTACATTTAGTAATCAAAATGATGAATTAAAACAGGTCTACTTTGAATAAGGTAAAAATCCTTTCTTATATAGGCTATGATTTTATTCTCCAATTTCATTTATCTTACCTTAATTTCAGATGTGGCTGAATCTGACCC
>NW_015706811.1:0-245 GCF_001515625.1 Sinocyclocheilus rhinocerous
AAATTAATACTGTTATTCAGCCAAGGACACTTTAAATTTTTAAATGTATAAATTCTAAAAAATATATATATTTCAAGTGAATGCTGTTCTTTTGAACTTTAGAAACCTGAAAAACATATATCACGGTTTCCACAAAAATATTAAGCAATACAACTGTTTTCAACACTGACAAAAATAAGAAATGTTTCTTAAGCACCAATTCAGCATGTTAGAATGATTTCTGAAGGATCATGTGACACTGAAAA
>NW_015706812.1:0-245 GCF_001515625.1 Sinocyclocheilus rhinocerous
CCCCAGGATGAAGAGCACCACTCGCCACAGCCGCAGGTCACACGCTATTACATTAGCTTTTTACCCCCTGCATACCCACTTTACCTTTACCCCCTGCCACTGACTTCAAGCTCATCTTTTACCTTTATAAGGGCAATTTTTAGAGCTATTCGTGTTGTCCTGTAATTGTTCAGTTACTTCATTTAATCAGAATACTATAGACCAATAAAATGTGTTCAACATCAACAAAAGCTTTTTTACACTGC
>NW_015706813.1:0-245 GCF_001515625.1 Sinocyclocheilus rhinocerous
CTAAAGTCACTTTTCTCTGTTCCCTCATTAGAACTGGAGTGCATATTTATTTCCTACAAAAGTTACAACAAAAATCACCAATCTTTCCAGCGTACAATCAGAGATCTTGCAGCCAGTCCAAAACCCTGTGAGTGTCTAGTCTTTTCCAGTGACTTCTGACAGCACAACAAAGTCCGAGCACTTAATGAAACAGCAGTGCATGAGAATTGTTTCAACCAGTAGCAATTGCCTTGCCAAAGATTCAA
>NW_015706814.1:0-245 GCF_001515625.1 Sinocyclocheilus rhinocerous
TAAGCTTACATCGTGATGTCTGTCAGCCATCGGTGATGTACGATGGCATCGTCTATCGGCCCAACCCTACTATGGAACAGTAATGCTTGCATTACAAGGATTAATGCTTATTTTTTGTGCTTTCACAAAAAAATCTATTATATCATGTGGTCTTAAGTGCAAAAACTTAGGAGAGCATAACAAAATTTTAGGGGCGCAATGAAAATTTATCAAATAATCTGTTTTCCCTTAATAAAGGGATACAA
>NW_015706815.1:0-245 GCF_001515625.1 Sinocyclocheilus rhinocerous
TGATGTGCATTAACTATACATTTTAATAAATAATGTAGTAGTCAACTTTTAAAACATTTGACACTTTACTGCTCAGTTCAATTAATTAGAATAAGCAAATACATGAAAATAAGTTAATGTGTACTTTACTGGTAATATTTTTTTATATAATTTTTTCACAAATGCTTATAGGTTATTAAATTATTATTTTTTAAAAATGCTTATAGATCAGAAAACATGTTGGTAACAATTTACAATAAGGTCTC
>NW_015706816.1:0-245 GCF_001515625.1 Sinocyclocheilus rhinocerous
TATATTTTTCCATTTCTTACTTTAACTGCGGCACTGCCCAGAGCGAGGATAAGGCGGCCTTTAGATTTGCACTTAATAAAAAAAAAAAAAAGACAAGGAAATAAAAAAGAAAGGCGCTTGAGATGTTCAAAGCTTTACTGCTAAACTGCAGAATAGCTGGTGCCAGTTTGAATTCGTAATACTTGTAATATATAACATACACACAAATACAGCTGAAGGGCTGAGGCTGAGTCAGATGGTTCTAA
>NW_015706817.1:0-245 GCF_001515625.1 Sinocyclocheilus rhinocerous
TATATATATATATATATATATATTGCTGCTTAATATTTATTTTTGGAAACAAAAATAGATTGAATTATTAATAATATTTTTTGCTGCTTAATGTTTGTCTGTTTGTTTGTGGAAACACTACTGCATACTTTTTGTGATACACTATCATTTAAACTTTGAGGTAAAATAGAAAAATGAAAGAAATTAATCATTTATTCAGTGAGAATGCATTAAATTAATCAAAAGTGACAAAAAATTTTTTTTAA
>NW_015706818.1:0-245 GCF_001515625.1 Sinocyclocheilus rhinocerous
TTTTTTATTCAATGGCAGAAAAAAACAGAATTACAAGATATAGACTCAAAATTGTAAGAATTGACAGAATTGTGAAGAAAAAAAATCTGAATTGTGAGATAAAAAGAAATTACTTTTATTTTTTTTATTCTGTGGTGGAAATAGAAGTCCATGTGACTTGTGCATTACTGTATATAAGCCATATGATACATTTTATATGAGGAACAGACTGAAATTTAAGTACTTCTGCACTGGAAAGCTTCCTC
>NW_015706819.1:0-245 GCF_001515625.1 Sinocyclocheilus rhinocerous
TAACACACCACATGGGAGGAAACAGAAACCCAAAATTATTCAAAAACACTCAAATCATACCTGAAACACAAACAAAATCACACAAACCAAAAATAAGACCTCCCATACCATGGTACACCAATCAATAAAACAAAATTCGCAACAAAATGAATATCATAAAATCACAAAAGTTATAATACCATGAACACCCAATAAACTAAATAGAAAGTAGGGCTGCACGATAAATCGCATGCGATATTTAACGC
>NW_015706820.1:0-245 GCF_001515625.1 Sinocyclocheilus rhinocerous
TATAGTTTATTTATTTATTACCTGGAGATAACTTGAAAAACACACTTAAACCATATATTTCGCAGTCGTGTGTTTATTGTCTTCACGTTTCATCAGTAAACGTTTCTGCTTTTTATTCAGCTGAGCTACAGTACAGCCGGATGCTTTTGTCCATGTTAGGGATTTCCTGTATGTCATAAATTATTACTTCTATGAGTCTTTTTTGGACTTTCTGCGCGAGAGCGCCCTCCGGCTTCGAGTATGAA
>NW_015706821.1:0-245 GCF_001515625.1 Sinocyclocheilus rhinocerous
GTTGAACACCATAGTTCAAATATAACAGAGAAGACAGAAGAAGAATAATTTGTAGATTATGGTTAATTTGGTGCAACACTTTTACTATTTTAAATAATATTAAATTAACATTGGCTCGGCTTTACTCGTTTTAAAATGTTTTACAGTGACGCTCTATTAAAACAAACCTTTTCTTCTGTTGCATAAAATTAGTCAAGACGTACAAAGATGTAGGCCTACATAATTCATTAATGTCTGGTCCTGCA
>NW_015706822.1:0-245 GCF_001515625.1 Sinocyclocheilus rhinocerous
TGTTTAGCTCTCTATATATAAACATATAAACATGACTGTGTTCCTGTAGTGGCTGGGAACCTCGGATTCCCACATAATTAGTTATATTTAGACATTATTAAAGACATATTTATCAAAGTGTTTGCATTAGTCAAATCTGGACACAAAGAAAGCATCTTGTTACTCATTCTTGCTTCATATAATAGCTTGATCAGTCACAAGAAAGTAATCAGTGTTAAATACCATAAACAGAAACATGGTCTGAA
>NW_015706823.1:0-245 GCF_001515625.1 Sinocyclocheilus rhinocerous
TATTCTTTCTCAGAGCCTCAATTTCATCCTGAAATTGTTGTTTTTGACTGAATTGAATGAGCTGAATTTCTGCTTGATTTAGGTTTTCCAGGCTCAATGACTTTTTCTCCATTGTTGATCTGTATTTTTGCATTTGCTCCTGTAGAAGGGATGCTTGTTTTTCTGGGTCTTTCTCTGATTGTGCAATGGACTCTTGGAACTGTCTTCTTGCTTTACATAATTGTAAAAGTGTTTCTTTGAGTCTT
>NW_015706824.1:0-245 GCF_001515625.1 Sinocyclocheilus rhinocerous
GACACATAAATGAGATGTTATAAAAGTAACTAAAAACCCCACTATAATTTTTTCCATTATTAAAACAGCACCTTTGTTTCCAAATATTTATCTTGTCACAATAATTTCTGTCAATTGTACTTGATTATATGAGTTTTTAAAGTTTCAAATTGATTTGTTTTCATCAGTTAAATCATTTAAAGTGTCTGTGGCTTTGGCACCACTTTGATTTTACTTAAAATGTACGGCAGCAATTAAAACAAGTT
>NW_015706825.1:0-245 GCF_001515625.1 Sinocyclocheilus rhinocerous
TATTTTAGCAATTTATAACTGTAAAACCAGCACTAATTAAACATAATTATTGCTTCAAATTGTTCAGTTAAATGGTGAATAACTGAAATATACCCAAGTGCATTACTACACAAAAATAATATATGGTTTGCTATGTTGTAAATAATGGCTAAAAGATGTTTACTGTGCATTCAGTTAATCATTAATTTCTAGCTTAATTGTTGCTGTTTTATCACATGAATGTGGATCCTTCAATGGCTAATATG
>NW_015706826.1:0-245 GCF_001515625.1 Sinocyclocheilus rhinocerous
CATATTCTTTTTTTTCTATTTTGTTTTTCACTGTACAACAGAACGTGCTCCAGGAGAGCCACCTGACAACGTCGATTGTCCTCCTTGTGTTTTTCTTCTCTAGTCATGTTTGATCTCTCGTGTCCCTGTGAAATCATTCCTACAATCAACAAGTGTGTGGTCTCGCGGTCTGGTCGAATCATCTAGTGTGCGCATCCAGAGTATTATTAGGCAAAAAATCGGTTCTTAATGTCTGTGTTCTCCCA
>NW_015706827.1:0-244 GCF_001515625.1 Sinocyclocheilus rhinocerous
TTTTCCAGATTGATGCCACATGAAGTTTGAGAAGTGTAGATGACCTGAATTCCCTTTATCTTCTTGTTTAATTGCTTAAATGTCTGGATTAAAAAAAAATAATAAATTATACACACACACACACACACACACACACATATTTCTTGTTAAAAAAGATTGTATTGGAAAATGTGTCAAGTAGCCTACATTTTCTCACCTCAATAGTTTGGATTTTGTATGCAGTTAATTGAGGGCGAGTGCTGTT
>NW_015706828.1:0-245 GCF_001515625.1 Sinocyclocheilus rhinocerous
TATGAATGGCGATAATATTAGTTTACTTTTCTTGCACTTTTTTCTCAAAATGCATGTATATCCAGGCTGTTAGATACAGCATACTAAGCAAGAGCACTGCTTCTGTTCAAACATCACTTGTTTCTGGTGGACATACATTACAGACCAAGTAGTGTAGATGAGTGTATATATGAAGACAATGACAATATGCAGATTTGGAGAAATGTAGCATTACATCCCTTGCTCACCAATAGATTTTCTGCAGT
>NW_015706829.1:0-245 GCF_001515625.1 Sinocyclocheilus rhinocerous
TAGGCTACATTTACATGAATTAGGGCTTGTTTGAGCAAACATGTTAACTTTTTTCCAGTTATTTCCATTTTTTTTAAATGATGTTCATCATTTTTAGAGATAAAATGAAAACCATTTTAGCAATAGCACTTTTTGCTGTTATCATTTTCTTCATATTATTAAATGTATTATTAAATGCAGCCCTCTACAATGTGAGTAAATCACACGCATATGCGACTAAATCTTCACTCTGGGTGACTAAATGA
>NW_015706830.1:0-245 GCF_001515625.1 Sinocyclocheilus rhinocerous
AGAGCTCTGACTGATCTCGTAGCGAGACTGAGCTTTGCACGACACGCACTCCAGCGACACCATCGGGATGCGACCGCTTTGCACCCACACCTGTGACAAGGAGAAGAGACAGAACAACAAACTTTAAAGGGCTAGTTCACCCAAAAAATGAAAATGCTGTCATTAATTACTCACCCTCATGCCGTTCCAAACCCGCAAGACACTTCGGAACACAAATTAAGATATTTTTGATGAAATCCGAGAGC
>NW_015706831.1:0-245 GCF_001515625.1 Sinocyclocheilus rhinocerous
TATATTATTACTATTATTATTAAAGTTTGTGTGTGTGTGTGTGTGAGTGTATTTGTGACTGCATTGATTTCAGATGTGTTATCTGTCATTCACATTTAATGTAAATTAAATGAATGCAAAATAAGTTACACAGTTGTTTATTAAATATAGTGCAAAATGTGACACAGGACCACAAAACCAGTCGTAAGGGTCAATTTTTGTGAATAAATAAGCTTTCCATTGATGTATGATTTGTTAGGATAGGA
>NW_015706832.1:0-245 GCF_001515625.1 Sinocyclocheilus rhinocerous
TCATGATCCTTTAGAAATCATTATAATATTCTGATTTGGTGATCAATTATTTTTTATTATTATTGGTACTCAGTTATTAATAATGGCTGTTTATCAATGTTGAATGCAGCTTCAAAAAACATTTAAAAAAGTAGTGACCAGTAGCATATAAAATAATAATGTATCTAACGGTCATGACATAAAAACATTTTTATCTTACCGGTATCAGATTTATTTATTTTTTCAATTTTAATATCAGCTTCCCT
>NW_015706833.1:0-245 GCF_001515625.1 Sinocyclocheilus rhinocerous
TCATTTTACATCTAAACATAAGCATTCAAGTAAGAAAAACAAATAATAAAATGTAAAAATCACTTTAGTGTGTTCATGACAAATAAATTGATTATTGAAACTACAAAAGCAGTTCAATCAAGAGCAGTGAGTGTGTCCCTCTTTTCTTTCATTTTTTGATTAACATTAATGCAACAGACGGCCTATATTAAGACGTAGTGTAATGCACGGATCTAATATAATTTTACACATTCGATGTCTTTCCC
>NW_015706834.1:0-245 GCF_001515625.1 Sinocyclocheilus rhinocerous
TCCATCCAAAGTCAAGCCCACCAGCCGTTCCTCAGTCAAGCCAGCCGGTCGCGGCTCACTCCAGCCCGCCGGCCGTTCCGAAGTCAAGCCCGCCGGCCACCACAAAGTCAAGCACGCCGGCCGCCCTATTCACCTGTAACCAAAAAAGGAGGAAGAGGAGAAATGGATGGCTCACGGCCCTCTTCCTCAGCTGAGAGCGTCCCCCAGAGCTCGCTCCAGTGTTGGCTCCAGCCCCAGAGCTCGCT
>NW_015706835.1:0-245 GCF_001515625.1 Sinocyclocheilus rhinocerous
TCCCTATTCTCACAGACTTATAACGATTATTGAAACTTTAGTTATTGTCCTTGATGTGAACAGGCCTTATACAATGCCTTCAAGCTATTCCTTTTTATAAAATCTAATAAAAAAACTAGTGAGTTTCTTTTGCTTTCACATACATGTACATTTGCTGTTGTGCTAATCAGATCTGTATTCTTGATAACTTACTTGTGTCCACCTCAGTAACCACGATGGGTTTGGAGAACTGAATTCTGAAGCCC
>NW_015706836.1:0-245 GCF_001515625.1 Sinocyclocheilus rhinocerous
TATTTTTCGATGCGTTCGTCCGCACGATTGGTTTGCAGCGATCAACCTGAAGGACGCGTACTTTCATGTTTCGATCCTCCCTCGACACCTTTTCTCACACCTTCTCCGCTTCGCGTTCGAGGGGCGAGCATATCAGTACAAGGTCCACCTCTTCTGACTGTCCCTGTCGCCTTGTGTCTTCACCAAGGTCGTGGAGGCAGCCCTCTTTGGCATTCGCATGAGGCATTCGCATTCTCAACTACCTC
>NW_015706837.1:0-245 GCF_001515625.1 Sinocyclocheilus rhinocerous
TCCAGCCATGGCTTCCTGTTTCACAGGAATATAAATAAGAGGGAACACAAAGGCCAAATTCCCTTAGTCATTCATCACAATTACCAAAATCAAAGAATATGTATTCTGATGTGCAGCAAAAGATTGTTGAACCTCACAAATTAGAAAGTAGATGTACGAAAAGAGCTAAAGAGTTGAAAATTTCCATTTCCACCATCAGGGGGCAATAATTAAGAAGTTCCAATCAACTAAAGATGTTACAAATC
>NW_015706838.1:0-245 GCF_001515625.1 Sinocyclocheilus rhinocerous
AAATACTTTCATTCAGCATGTTTTCCACATTAATAAAACCGTTACGTGAGTACCAAATCTGCATATTAGAATGATTTCTGAAGGATCATGTGACTGATGGCTGCTAAATATTGCCATCACAGGAATAAATGACATTTTAAAATATTTTTTAATTATATTTTAAAAACTGTAATATTGTTACTTGAATAAATGCAGCCTTGGTGAATAAGAGACCTTTCAAAAACAAAATAAATTCGCTCCAGGAA
>NW_015706839.1:0-245 GCF_001515625.1 Sinocyclocheilus rhinocerous
TCCTTCTCTCATTTTGTAGCCATGGCTGCTATTAAAGTTCTCTTGTTGGCCGTTTCATTTCTAGCTTTATTCACTTCTTTGCAGTGGTCCACTGTTGTTTAGGTCAGTCAAAACCATGATCTACTGAAGTAATCATTCTCCTCTGCATGTCTCTTCTTTTATCTGATCAATAAACAGGTTTAAGCCTTCCCTCTCTTTCACTCTGCAAATGTTCTGAGGGATTTCTTTTGTTAAGAGACCTTGTG
>NW_015706840.1:0-245 GCF_001515625.1 Sinocyclocheilus rhinocerous
TCCTGTAAAACAATGCTTACAGTGTGATAGCAGCTCTCTCTAGCGAGTTGTATTGTTCTGTACCTGTTTGATATTTCTCTATCGAAACATTACAAGAGAGCGAGAGAGACAGAGAATGAGTCAATGGCTCAAGCTGCTGCATGTGTAAATGATAAGCAGACAATGCAGTTTGTCTTCCCATAATCAAACATTACTTCCATATTTGAGTGTTTTTTTCTCAGCTTTAGCCAGTTTATGTCCTGAGG
>NW_015706841.1:0-245 GCF_001515625.1 Sinocyclocheilus rhinocerous
GTTTTTGTTCATTTGTTGAAAGGAAGCCAATTATTATATCACATTATCAATGCAAAGAGATGTCTGCAGATCTGTCTATGTTTGGAATCTCAGACTCTTTTTGTTTCTGTGAAAATTGTCTAATTCTGTCTTATGTGAAATTGCGCACATTTTCTGCATGGAATTGCTTGATGACATTTGCAGTATGCAAACATTTTTTGTTTTTTTTATCCACACACTGAATTATATATGCGACATAATAAGGT
>NW_015706842.1:0-245 GCF_001515625.1 Sinocyclocheilus rhinocerous
AAGGACTAAATTCCTCTCTTTCTTAATGGCCCTGAAGCTAACGATGTTAAAGAACTCCACCTGCAGAAAGAAAGCCACACAGGTATGCTCAATGTCAAGAGTGGTTGCCATGGAGATCTCTGCCAGAAAGTGAGAGAACATGTTGGCTGTCTTAAAGACAGGGTTGCACGTTCACCGCTGGAGTTGGCAGTCAGTGTGACGGGAGCTGCGGTAATTAAATAGTAAAAGTCTGCACAGCGGCCAGC
>NW_015706843.1:0-245 GCF_001515625.1 Sinocyclocheilus rhinocerous
TCTTTTCTTCCAGCAGGTGTTACAATATTGTGTTTGTGAAAGAAGCGTTGTGGTTTGCACAAGATATAACTGTGGTTTAATTCTTATTTGATCTATTTTTTTAAAGGCAAAAACTATATATGAGTTTTTGTAAAGCTTTCAGGCATTTTGTATCACTGGGCTTCTACTCTTAGAGCACAATAATAGAAAGCTGAATCTGTCAGAGTTACACTCTTAATAGTGAGTTCAGTGGATGTTTGGGATGT
>NW_015706844.1:0-245 GCF_001515625.1 Sinocyclocheilus rhinocerous
TCTGAGTCCCGGACTCCGCCTCGGCCCTTCGACCCAGCGGCTCCATTATGCCTCCTAGCTTCCTCCTCTCCACCGTGGCCCATCAGTCCACCAGCTCCGCCGGACTCCCTCATCCCTCTGGCTCCGCCTTGGTCTGTTGTCGACCATCCGCCGCCTAGGGACTCCACTCCTCCGGCTACACCTCGTACCTCTGTCCCTCCGGCTCTGTCAGGCTCCTCCCTCCCTCCGGCTCCACCTTGGTCCTC
>NW_015706845.1:0-245 GCF_001515625.1 Sinocyclocheilus rhinocerous
CACACACACACACACACACACACACTCACTCACTCTCTCACTCTCACACACACACACCCTCTCACTCTCACAAACACTCACTCCCTCTCGCTCTCACACACTCACACACACTCACTCACTATCTCACACTTACTCACACACACACACTCTCACACAAATTTACACACACTCACTCTCACACACTCACTCACTCTCTCATTCTCACACACTCACTAACTCTCACACACTCACTCTCTCATTCTCAC
>NW_015706846.1:0-245 GCF_001515625.1 Sinocyclocheilus rhinocerous
TCAATTAATGTCTTGTGAAGTGAAAAGCTGCCTGTTTGTAATAAACAGATCCATCATTCAGGAGTTTTAACTTTAAACCATCACTTCCTGTCATAATCCAACCATCCATAATCCATAATAATGCTTTCTTCAGTGAAATTGTGGATTATTGTGATGCTTTTATCAGCTGTTAAAACTCTGACGGCACCCATTCACAGCCGGGGATCCATTGGTGAGCAAGTGATGTAATGCAAAATTTCTCAGAA
>NW_015706847.1:0-245 GCF_001515625.1 Sinocyclocheilus rhinocerous
TTAAAAACTGCATTTAAATAATAATAATAAAAAGACACAAAAAAAACATAACAAAATCAAGAAATTGAAGTGAAAACAGAAAATATTAAAATGTAATTAATTCAAATATTTACAAAAATTATAATAGTACATAAATGAAACAAAAATAACACTGAATCTTAAACATTATAGGATATTTAGCATGTATACAGGCTCCTGAACTAGCACAAAATTATAAGCGTAGATTAAGCAAGCATATTCATCAT
>NW_015706848.1:0-245 GCF_001515625.1 Sinocyclocheilus rhinocerous
AGAAGAACATCAAGCTTACTGTGTTGGTTAAGTTGAAGTAAGCGATTTTATTCCATGTTGCAACAAAGACCCAAGAAGCGTTAAAGTTCAGATTTGGGAAATGTGTGTTTATATCCTGAGTGGCACGTGTGAGAACATTTCCACTGGTGTACTGACGATATGAAACTACACCTCTTTGACGGTTGTCAAGATTAGTCCAAAGACCAGCAATTATATCTTGGCTTCCTCTAGCGGGGAATGAGTAG
>NW_015706849.1:0-245 GCF_001515625.1 Sinocyclocheilus rhinocerous
ATCGCACGGAGAAGGACAATGATATATTGCCATATTGATATTTTGTCCCACCCCTAATGCACAGATAAAATAAACAATACAAGGTGCACACCTTTACCTTCGTGAGGGCCAAATGTTCACTTGAGAAGAATAAATCCAACAATGAAAACAGCTTAACAAACATAGTAAGGGGAGAAGTGTAAAAGGGACAAATGAAGCCAAATGGAAGTATTATAGACAGATAGATAGATAGATAGATAGATAGA
>NW_015706850.1:0-245 GCF_001515625.1 Sinocyclocheilus rhinocerous
ATCAGACCAGAGGGAGACCGAAGAAAAAACAGTCTCGGGATGAACTCACAGAAAAATCCGGTAAATTATGCACGTTTATCAGTTTATGTTTATCAGATACGGTTAGAACGTTTAGCACGAAATTATTGAGAAATTGTTGATCCTGGTTTGAATGTTAGCAATAACTGAGAAAACGAAACAACTTTTAACTTACATTTTTAACTAAGAAAAACTCTCTCTCTCTCTCTCTCTCTCTCTCTCTCTCT
>NW_015706851.1:0-245 GCF_001515625.1 Sinocyclocheilus rhinocerous
TTAAAATGAGAAATATTTAAAGAATAATAAAAATGACAAGCACATAAAAAAATGACTAAAACTAACATTCAAATGAAAAAAAAAATGAATTCACATCTTAATAAATTCTATAATAGTATATAAATAAAGCTAAAATAACACACTGATAATGAGGAAGGTGTATGTACTTTTACAGTAGGCCAAGAAAACTAGCACACATTCTTGCTTCCAGGTCTTAATTGCCTTGGCACATATCCTGCCAATGT
>NW_015706852.1:0-245 GCF_001515625.1 Sinocyclocheilus rhinocerous
CAGTGGGTAAAACATAAGGGTCTGAATCGAGTGTCATTATAAATGGCAGGTGTTTGTGTTACATTACATTAAAATGTAATGAAACAATGTAAAATTACAAACAAATATTTATTTTATTTTCATCACAATTGACAAAAAAGAAAATCCTTTTTAAAAGATATGGAGCTGATATTGCTGTAAATACGGGCCATGGAATGGGGGTGTGGTTTAGTTTCTGAAAAGCAAGTGCCACTGCAGTGTTGCCA
>NW_015706853.1:0-245 GCF_001515625.1 Sinocyclocheilus rhinocerous
AAATGGATTTAAGGGTAATCAGTTTGAACTATTTGCAAAGAATTTTGCAAAATTTTTATTTCAAAATATGCACACAATCACTTAATACTCATGAATGTGTTAAAAAAAAATATTGCAGTAGTTCAATAATTTGAACTAATAATTTGAATTACTCTTCTTCTTTCTTTTTATTTATCCTCTTAAATCTATTTAAATTATTTAATTATTTAAGACTATTATAAGACTATTACTACCGCCACCCCCAA
>NW_015706854.1:0-245 GCF_001515625.1 Sinocyclocheilus rhinocerous
ATGCAGAATATCCCTCACATTAAGCTGCCAAAATAAAAATATGAAATATGATAAAAAATAGAATGTTATTTTAGTGTCATTGAGATACTATTGTTTTTTTATTAATATTTTGAATTATTTTTTATTTTTATATTTTCCATTGTACAGTGGTTTTGGAACCCAATTAAGACAATTAAAACCTAGTAAACCTAAAAAAACCCCAAAAAAACATTGACCACAGAAGACCATTTATGCTCATGTACGCC
>NW_015706855.1:0-245 GCF_001515625.1 Sinocyclocheilus rhinocerous
AATGTTATTGTCTTATTTGCGGTGTTTTAAGACTTTATTCATTCAAATAATGTAATCTCATAACTAACTAGGCCTATAATATAATAATTTTAAGTCTGGTCCATTTAATTACAGGAAGAATAAAATACATGCAACTACAATTGCAAGGTTCATGCTGTATAAGATTAAACGTGTTAGTCTTCGTTATCCTGCAGTCTAGAGTATGGGATCAGATTCCCGCCAAATGTATTGCAGTCATGGATAAA
>NW_015706856.1:0-245 GCF_001515625.1 Sinocyclocheilus rhinocerous
AAATAATGTTCTTTTTAGCAGCATCATATGACCCCTTTAATACGACGCAACCCAGCATGGGGAGTTTATCGCGGGGCCCCCCTGTGTGCCCATCTGCTACGCCACTGTAAAATGTTTGTCTTAATGGCAAGTGTTGACAGGGCTGGGTCCATACTTTAAACAACCGGGTGTTGATGTGTATTGTGCCATTTTAATAGGTTTTTAATAGGTTTAATAGGTAAACTAGGGCTTGCAAATGTGTTACA
>NW_015706857.1:0-245 GCF_001515625.1 Sinocyclocheilus rhinocerous
CTTTCCGCAGCTTAACGATTCAATTTGACACCTCTCTGTCTGTCTAAGAACTGAGGGCGCTGTTGGGGAACGGACCAATTTCTCACAGCACGCACTTGACTCCCATGAGAAGCTAGCCGCCTGTTTTAGTGTCTAACACCAGTTTGTTTTGTGCGCGTTGATGCCCTGTCATTTTCTGTGAATGTTGCAACATGATTCCGCTTTTATGCATTCAGCTTTTGTGAACATTTTAAATTCTGATGCAC
>NW_015706858.1:0-245 GCF_001515625.1 Sinocyclocheilus rhinocerous
TTTCAGCCGATATAAAATATTTTCTAGCACATTCTGAGGGTTTGTGACTCTCTGACACTAAAACCCTTCATTATTTCATCTGTTATACAGTCATTCTTCTACTACAATTACAGAACAACGTGTTCCTCATATTTTCTTGGCCACAAACTCGATAAGATATGTAGGAAGGTCTGTAGTGCAGCTTAGATATGTTATTCTTGATGCAGTGTTGATGTTGTTCACAAATAGTTTTTCATCAGTTTCAA
>NW_015706859.1:0-245 GCF_001515625.1 Sinocyclocheilus rhinocerous
AACCGATGTACACTCGCTGAAGCACTATTTCCCACAATCCAATGCTGGAAGAGCGAACGGGAGCGAGCGAGTTTGAATAAGAGATTGCGTTTACATCTGTCTTATTTCTGCTTTAACATTTATTTCATACATTATTTATATTAAAATATATTATGTAAGCAATAACTCTGTTTAATATTTTACAAATTTACTGAGGCGGCATTGTTAACTTACAAAAATGATGATAATTTGGTGGATAATTAAAA
>NW_015706860.1:0-245 GCF_001515625.1 Sinocyclocheilus rhinocerous
TGAAATGTGATTACAATGTAAATTTTAACATTTACTAATGCACTGTGAACTATCATGAATATGATCAACTGTATTTTTATTAAACACTTCATTCATAAAGAAATGAGACCTTATTGTAAAGTGTTACCACTGTAATGTGTGCTGGGATGTTTTTATGTTAATATATTATTTATAAATATTTTTAACTGACTTTGATACTGAACACATTGGCAGGGCATTACAGGAAAAGTTCACCTCCAAAAAAA
>NW_015706861.1:0-245 GCF_001515625.1 Sinocyclocheilus rhinocerous
TTACAGTTGAACAGATATTCACATAGAAAACAGCTGTTTTACACTATAATAATATTTACTGTATTTTTGAATAAATAAATGCAGTCTTGGAAACCTCAACATTCACTCCATCTGTATAAATATTAATTAAGCACAGATCATTTTATTCTTGTTGCTGTGTTTTAATTCAATATTTGAGTTTTGTGCATTTTTGAGGTGGCAGATGCTTTGGCAAGTTTTATGATCAGACACAAATTTGCCGAAGC
>NW_015706862.1:0-245 GCF_001515625.1 Sinocyclocheilus rhinocerous
TAATATTTATAATATAAATAATAATAATAATAAAACAACTGTAAAATTATATATACATGCATGTGAATGTGAGTGTATGTGTGTGTGTGTGTGTGTGTGTATATATGAGGAGTTAATTTGCAAAAACCGATAACTGCGGATAAACTAACCGATAACCGATAACCGCATTCCAAGTAATATCAATCAAACTGCAGATGGGATGTTTTGATTAAGTAATAATAACTTAAATACAGGTAATTTACAAA
>NW_015706863.1:0-245 GCF_001515625.1 Sinocyclocheilus rhinocerous
AGTTCTGAAACATAACCAAAGTAACATGACAATGTTACTGCTTAGACTAAGCAGTAGGCCGTGCTAGATGCCTCTGTTTAAGTTAGTTAGTTAGTTAGTACTATATACACGTGGTTACAATAGTTCCTAATTGAAAAGTAGGCAAGTTCAGTTCATTTTATTATATTTTTGAGCAGTTAATAGAACAACTACACTCGTGTTAGTTATATAGTATTTTTCTGAAGTTCTGATAGTTGATGGATTTC
>NW_015706864.1:0-245 GCF_001515625.1 Sinocyclocheilus rhinocerous
TGTGTTGAGAGAGAGAAGGGAGGACAGACTAAGCTTTTCTCAGTTTCGAAGACTGCCTAAGCTCTCAGATGTCAAGAGTTAGAAAGATTTTTTGTGCATGAGTTTGGTGAGATCCTCAGAAAGTAGATCCTTATTTATTTATTTAGTTAGTTAGTATTTCAGTGTCGCTTATGTGATTTCAGTGTCCATAACTGGACTCGTCTTATGGTTTTAGTGGAAAATTTCAAATGCTGGATTTTTGAAAC
>NW_015706865.1:0-245 GCF_001515625.1 Sinocyclocheilus rhinocerous
TTCCAAATTTTTCATTAATGAATTAATGCATTTAGTAATTTATATTTGGAGAGCTAGAGAAGTCTAGGGACATCTGTAACATTTTTTTTTTACTTTTTTCTTCACATATCACAAACCATTATCTACCTGCCGGATTTTGGTATTAGAATCACGTACAGTATATATTTCTATTAGAAATTAGTATTAGAATGAATCTATTAGTATTATAAAACCTCGATTAATTTTTCATGTTCAAAAATAAAATT
>NW_015706866.1:0-245 GCF_001515625.1 Sinocyclocheilus rhinocerous
TTCAGGCTCATAGAAAGTGTTTTACTTTAACTGTCATTTCATGGCATTTTGCAACAACCACTAAATCTGATTAACGGTGTTTTTACTTCTCCTGCATCAGTACTGAAGAAACAAGAAAAAAGACCAACCTATAGCCTATAGGCTATTCATGTTCCCGTGTATATTCACCAAAGGTTTTCTTTCCCCCCTCTATTTTATTGAAAATAAAATAAAATACACATTTATATAGGCCTATATATAAACAA
>NW_015706867.1:0-245 GCF_001515625.1 Sinocyclocheilus rhinocerous
TTGCGAGAACACAAATTTGTGAATGAAATATTTCACAATTCTGAATTTTTTCTCTGATTTGCAAGTTTATATCTCGCAATTTTGAGTTTGTATCTTGCAATAATGACTTTATATTTCACAATTCTCACAAATTGCATGCTTATATCTCACGATTCTGAATTTATATCTCTTGCAATTCTGACTTCATACATCACAATGTGAAATTAAGAATTGTGAGAAAAAAGGTCCGAATTGTAAGATAAAAA
>NW_015706868.1:0-245 GCF_001515625.1 Sinocyclocheilus rhinocerous
TTCTTAAAGTTCATGTGGTCATACATGTATTGTGTGCTTGGGTTGGTATATATATGCATTTGCAGACAATGCAATTAACTGTAACTGTCATATAACTGTATATTCAGTGTATTGAAGGACAGTGCCATTGAATGTGAAGCTAATATGAAGTGGGTTTTCATGAATAAAAAAAATTCTTAACTAAAATCAGAACTGAAAAAGAAAAAAAAAACTCCCAATAAAGGTCCAAACAGTGATTCTATAAG
>NW_015706869.1:0-245 GCF_001515625.1 Sinocyclocheilus rhinocerous
TTTAAATGCTCAAGCTTTTTAAAGTTGGGCGGATTCTGATTGGCTGTCAGTGTTTTTATTAGTCATCATCTGGAAAACAAAATAATTTTTAAAGTTATTACAATGATATTGTTCCTCTGTGCCGTTATAGTTGGTTGTTATTGTTATCTGTGTATTCAAATATATTACACAGGTAATCATGAAAATGCATGTAAATATTAAAAAATGGTCATTCAGGGAAGATGGAAACAACGGATTTAGTCTCA
>NW_015706870.1:0-245 GCF_001515625.1 Sinocyclocheilus rhinocerous
TTTATTAACCCTGTAGAAATCCTGTCATATGCAATAATAGAAAAATCTTGTTTGCATCATTTGAGGCTTTTATGGCTCATATAGTATGAAATAGGAGAATATGGAGCTCATACTCAAGGAGAGAGAGAGGGAAAAAAACAACTTTTTATTAAGAGGCCGAGCAAAAATATGCAATTTGGTGCAGATACTGATATTTATATGGTCAAAAAGTATAATTAATTTCTGATAGGTTTTAATGTAAATCA
>NW_015706871.1:0-245 GCF_001515625.1 Sinocyclocheilus rhinocerous
TTTACTATTATTGAACTATAATTGTATTTTCCTTTTACTTGATCAAATTGCACTTTCATATTCTAAAAGGAATGGTGCAATAAAACTGTGCAGTTGTTAAATTTTACTCACGTGTTGTGGTTGTGATTCACAAATACTGCCTCCTCGAGCCTAGGTCTTGAATTTCAGTGGTTCTAATATCTTTTAGCTGGAATTGAGTGGAATCGCTACACGATATTTACACGGATCCTACTTCTTGCCTTATG
>NW_015706872.1:0-245 GCF_001515625.1 Sinocyclocheilus rhinocerous
AATTACAACTCATTCATCAAGCAGATGTCAAACATTCATACTTTCCCATGTATTCAAGAAATGAAAGTGAAATGAAAATGAAATAAGGATTACCATTTTCAAATTCATATTTGAAGTATGACTCTGTGTAATTGAAATTGCTGGAAAAAAAAGTAAATGTCTCTTCAAAAAATTTTTTATTTTAGTCAAAAATGGAAAGTTACTTATTCCAAAAATGCATAAAGCATTTCTGCTGCAAACACAGC
>NW_015706873.1:0-245 GCF_001515625.1 Sinocyclocheilus rhinocerous
TCTAGAGAGCCATATTTTTATAACATAAAAGGTCTCATTTTGCATCTCAGCTTGTTTATTTGACCGTCATCGCCATGATTATGTAGCTTAGAATGCCATCTTGCTTGGTAAAAAACGGTGTCAGAGAAAATAACATGCACAGAAAAACAGAGGCAGCTTATTTATGTTTGATTACACAAGAGATGCTCTCAGTTTTCTCATTTTCATCTACAGGTGCATCTCAATAAATTAGAATGTCGTGGAAA
>NW_015706874.1:0-245 GCF_001515625.1 Sinocyclocheilus rhinocerous
AATGTGGTTTCACACCCGCGTGCTGTTATGTTATGTATGGAACAAACATGTAGAGAGTCTCCAAAAAGACTTTTTTTTAGTCTACTAAAACTAAAACCATTACAAAATTTTCATTACTTGAAACATTTTAGATCATTTTAATAATAACAAAATGAATAATTAAAATGAAATAAAAAAAAACATTTATAACTGAAACTTAATAACTTAATAAAATAATCATTGAAAAAAAGTATAAAAATGGCAAA
>NW_015706875.1:0-245 GCF_001515625.1 Sinocyclocheilus rhinocerous
CTAAAAATGAACCAATTTTTGTAACAAATTATAAAGACGCATGCTATTTGCACTAAAATGTGTTGCCGATGTATTATAAAATGTGCATATATGGCACATTATATATTATATATGCCCATATAAAATAATTATATTTTATAGCATTACATTTTATTGCAAATATTATACATTTATATTAGGTATATATTCACTATAAGATGAAATGTCTGTATCTGTCTAATTATCAGTATCATTATGCACTTTAC
>NW_015706876.1:0-245 GCF_001515625.1 Sinocyclocheilus rhinocerous
TTTTCCTTGGTTTGAGGGATGACGGCACTGAGGTGGCTGTGAAACAAATGAAAAAGTCTAATTACCAAGTCCTCAAAAATGAGGAGCAATTTTTACGACTTCCAGAACTCGATAGTCCCTCCATTGTGCGATATGTGGACTTTGCTGAAGATGACAATTTCGGATACCTTGTTCTTCAGCTTTGTGAGTACACACTGGAGGAATATATTCAAGATCATTTACCAGATGACAGCGCTGAGAGATCT
>NW_015706877.1:0-245 GCF_001515625.1 Sinocyclocheilus rhinocerous
ATTTATAATTTTTTTTAATTAATGAAAATGCTGTCATTAATTATCCTATCAGCATATCGTTTAAGAGAAATTTTACTGCAAACTTATATAGTTTGCACTTATAGTTTATAGTTTTTTTTTTTTTTACAATAAATAAATATTTTATTTTATTATATTTTTATTTTGATATTTAAATGTTTTGTTTATTTGTGGATTTAAAGTACATTTTAAAACCCACATTTTTAAGTGGTCTCAATCCAGACCCC
>NW_015706878.1:0-245 GCF_001515625.1 Sinocyclocheilus rhinocerous
TTTTTTTTTTTTTTCACATGGAAAGCCTCAGGTGGTCTCAGACACAGGTCTTCACATGAGGTCTATGCAACACTGCACATTTCACAGCTATAAACAACAATCTGCTCTTCAGCAAATGAACACAGTTGAGCTATAGAAAGTTTCATGTGTTTAAACTCGTAATTACCTTGTGATAAAAATATCAACATTAAATACATATGAATTTCTTTATGAAACAAATGCTTTCTAGATAAGACATGGTTCCA
>NW_015706879.1:0-245 GCF_001515625.1 Sinocyclocheilus rhinocerous
GTCTTACATTTCATAATAAATTCAGACAAGCTCAGTACTGAATCGCTCAGTATTGAATCACCGTCAAACTAATCTGATTAATTTGATTGTTCGCTTTTATTCTAAAACAGCGAGTGCAGCACGCGTGCAGCGCGTTAGCATTCGTTAGCGGTTAGCTTGTCATTCACATCTATTGCTGTTTTCTTTTTTTCTCTAGCTCCGTTTCTTTTCTCTCTCGCTCCATTTTTTCACGAGTTCATCAAACA
>NW_015706880.1:0-245 GCF_001515625.1 Sinocyclocheilus rhinocerous
ATAAAAGTTATTTTTCATATTGAAACTGTTGAAAATACACAACAATGTAAGTTGATCCACATATGACAGCCTCTGAACTTAGTCAATACTAATCTTATTAATAGCTTACGTTTCTTCCCCACCACAGAAAGATTCATCAATAAAGTCAAAAGTATTAATCTTTTTAGGGCTGCACGATAAATCGCATGCGATTATCATGTGCATCTCATCAGTAAAGCTGGTTCTGTGATTAGTAGTAAATCTCC
>NW_015706881.1:0-245 GCF_001515625.1 Sinocyclocheilus rhinocerous
TTTTGAATTTGCTTTTATAGTCATATGTTCAGTTTTCATTTTATTAATTTTCATTTTTTTATTTTTTTATTGTAATTTTATTTTTTCATTTTAATTTTTTCATAAATTCATAATATTGTAGTTAATTTTTTGTTGTAATTGTGCTGTGCACTTTTGACACTTTTATTCGTTTTTTCTTTTGAACAACATTAAATTTTTTCATTTATTTTTATTTTAGCTTTAGTGTAAAATTCATATTTTGAATC
>NW_015706882.1:0-245 GCF_001515625.1 Sinocyclocheilus rhinocerous
TTTGCTTGTTTCTGTTGTCTCTACCACATCTGATGCCCTAACCAGTAAGGTTGTCAGGTGGGTTTTGTGGCTGTCATGAAACTCACATGATAGTCTTGATTGAGGCACTTTATTGACAGACAACACATTTAAGTTATGAAGAAACCCAATGCTGTCAGGTGTGACAGTTTTCTGCTGTGATCACACATGCTTATTTGTCGTAGTTTCTGTTCTCTGATCACTAGATAGGCTGTAGGCATTACAGC
>NW_015706883.1:0-245 GCF_001515625.1 Sinocyclocheilus rhinocerous
TTTGGAGAAGCTCTGATCCAGTCATCTAGCAATCACTATTTGGCTCTTGTCAAAGCCACTTTTCACATGCCCATTTCTGCTGCTTCCAACATATGAAATTCAAGATCTGACTGTTCTAGATTGTTTTGGTAATCGAATAATCGGTCGATTAATCGAGTAATCGGATAATTATAATAAATTATTTTGTAGTAATTAAAATGGACCTAAGTGAAAAATAGCCTTTACAATTACTTAAAATACATATA
>NW_015706884.1:0-245 GCF_001515625.1 Sinocyclocheilus rhinocerous
ACAGTAAATTACTGTCAAAAGCATTAACAGTTAATTAATGTTTATCTGCCCTTTTTTAACTGTAAACTACAAATGTTATTATATTGAGAAATGGACTGCTAAGAAAAACAGGTGGAATTATTTTTCTAGATATTTCTTTGTTACAAATATAGCCTTTGAAACATAAAAAATGTAACACAATGCAGTGTAACTTCAAAACTTGCTTTATTAAAACTTTGAAAAACAAAAGCCACTTTAATCACAAA
>NW_015706885.1:0-245 GCF_001515625.1 Sinocyclocheilus rhinocerous
TTTATTCTTCATTAATTCTTAATTATTTTTTTTATTCATTTATTTTTTATTTTAATCGTTTTTATTTGTTTCATTATTTATTAATTATTATTTATTAGTTTTTTTTCAATTGATTTATTTTGAGCTTATTTAAATTTTTATTCATTTATTGCATTTATTTAGCATTTTTCAAAGAGCACCTATTATGCCCCATTTTACAAGTCTTGGGTGTCCCCAGAATGTGTCTGTGAAGTTTCAGCCCAAAA
>NW_015706886.1:0-245 GCF_001515625.1 Sinocyclocheilus rhinocerous
TCTACGACCACCCTTTCCTTCCTTGAGACAGAGAGACAACGAAGATCAACATCTTCCTTTACAGCTTGAAGTAAAAACTATAGACGTCTCTTTCTGCCATAGTATAAAAATAATAATAAAAATGTAACTGACTTTTTAACTCACAAATGAAAAGAAGTCAGGATGCAAACTCAGAATTCAAAGAATAAGGTCAAAAAAGCCAGAATTGTGAGATGTAAACTCAGAATTCAGAGGGAAAAAAGCCA
>NW_015706887.1:0-245 GCF_001515625.1 Sinocyclocheilus rhinocerous
AGAGAGGAGAGCAAAGCCCCCAACCTTTCTCCAGCTGTTAAAGGACATACGCACTGAAGAGGAATATGAGGACTCACGAAAGAAGATTACTCCTGTCATGCAAGGTGGAAATGTAAGGCAGAATGCTGATGTGAAATAGACGGAAATTCAGAACTTGAAGTCTGAGATCAAAGAACTTAAGGCCTTGGTTGCTGCTATCATGTCTAAGCCAGCCCATGACACTTCAGTTAGCAGTGAGAAAATTC
>NW_015706888.1:0-245 GCF_001515625.1 Sinocyclocheilus rhinocerous
TCTACGACCACCCTTTCCTTCCTTGAGACAGAGAGACAACGAAGACCAACATCTTCCTTTACAGCTTGAAGTAAAAACTATAGACGTCTCTTTCTGCCATAGTATAAAAAAAATAATAAAAAAGTAACTGACTTTTTAACTCACAAATGAAAAGAAGTCAGGATGCAAACTCAGAATTCAAAGAAAAAGGTAAAAAAAGTCAGAATTGTGAGATGTAAACTCAGAATTCAGAGGGAAAAAAGCCA
>NW_015706889.1:0-245 GCF_001515625.1 Sinocyclocheilus rhinocerous
ATGGGGAGCAAAACACAAGACAGGAACACAAGGGCAGTCCAAGGGCGTGACAGATGTAGGCCTATATATAATAAAACAATATTATTTCTACATATTACATAAAGAGCACTTTAAAACAAACCTTCAACATAGATGCTTGCAAACTAAAGTCATGTTGACCTAAGGAAGTAACCATAGCAAGATCACTCTGCTGTTTTTCGATAGGTTCTGTATCAGATAACACATAAGTACTGTCATTACTTCTC
>NW_015706890.1:0-245 GCF_001515625.1 Sinocyclocheilus rhinocerous
TTGTTTTAGCATTCAGGGTGCGTGTTGAAATGATCCTAGCCAGGTTTCTATGTCCACATCAACCACTGTAAAAACATACCGCAGAATGAAAAACAGGCGGTCAGATTTTACGAGGGAAATATAGTGGAATGTTTTATAACAGACAGACATGGGTTTAGAAAATGATGACTGAATTTTGTTTTAAGATCTACAATTTCGCTGCGAGATTGTTTCTGTCTGTAACACATATCTGAGCCGTCACACCC
>NW_015706891.1:0-245 GCF_001515625.1 Sinocyclocheilus rhinocerous
CATGCATGTGTATTTTTTGTATGTGTATGTATTTTTTAACTGAGACTACAAGGAATAAATGGTGTAAAATATTTAAATCTTGATGTTGACAAAAATAAATAATCTTATTTTTTATCATTTCTATAATTTCCTTTTTAAATTTTTTTATAATGTATAATTATTTTTTATAATTTCTATTACTCCAACAATACTGATCAACGATGGCATAACTGACAAATTAATTAGTAAGCCTATGAAAAATAAGC
>NW_015706892.1:0-245 GCF_001515625.1 Sinocyclocheilus rhinocerous
AATCAGTGTAAGCCTAGACTTCATTCATACAGTAAAGACAGTGTTGTACAGTAATTTCACTGACTAGAAAAATAAGATGACCTTACATGTCAAAATAAATTGTGCAGGTTCAGTTTTGGCAATCAAATGAAATGACTGAATTTGTTTAATCTGATGGTTTACTTTGCTGGATATAACAAATGAAGACAAAATAAACTCGTTAAGGCTCGAAATTGTGACAATTTTGGTCGCATATGCTCCCAAAA
>NW_015706893.1:0-245 GCF_001515625.1 Sinocyclocheilus rhinocerous
TAGATAGATAGATAGATAGATAGATTGATTGATTTTGGAATCAGATTGATTATTCATCCATTGACGTTAAAGCTCTCCGGATGTTTTGGTAGATTTCAGAGTTCATACATCACAGCCGCTTCAGCTGAGGATCTCTCAGTTTAATTAGACTGAGCTTTTGACTCATGGTTTGTCACGGTTCAGATTAGGCCTGAGGCGCACCACCTCTGCTCAGTGGCAGGCCAGTAAATCTAACGCTGTAATGC
>NW_015706894.1:0-245 GCF_001515625.1 Sinocyclocheilus rhinocerous
AGGAACGACATTTTTTAAAGAAACTTTAAACTCCAAAAATAATTGATTTTTTGTAGTAGTATGTAGTAGTGGCATAACAGTTAAAAAATCTGGGACACTAAAACAAAGGTTGCAGGACATTCTCAAAGTTGGATGACCCAGATCAAAGGACTATTGCAGTCTTCAAGAAATTAGTTTACTCTGTCACTTTAAATGAAAAGCATAGTTAAAGTTAAGTAAAGACAAATAATCTCTTTCATAAAGAC
>NW_015706895.1:0-245 GCF_001515625.1 Sinocyclocheilus rhinocerous
CTTAAAAGTGCTTTTGGGTACGGTAAATCAGGTGTATCTAGGTTCGGACAGGTTACTCGTTTGACAGGATCTGCAGGGAGAACATAAAATGTTAATTATGTAGTGTAGAGTAGTTATGTTAAAATAAGGTTTAAAAGGGTACCCCAATAGTGAGAGGTTCCCATTTTCTTATAAATACTTAAGGTAAATTAATAAAAATGCAAGATTTTCCAATTTCCTGTATGACAGTTAAAAGGCATGTAACA
>NW_015706896.1:0-245 GCF_001515625.1 Sinocyclocheilus rhinocerous
TAATATGCTGATTTGCTGCTCAAGAAACATGTCATATTATTATCAATGTTGAAAACAGTTCTGCTGTGTAATATTTTTGTGGAAACAATGATAAATTTTTCTAGGATTCTTTGATGATTAGAAACTTCAAAAGAATTTCTTTTTTATTTTAAATAGAAATGTTTGTATTATAAACATGTTTTCTGTCACTTTTGATCAAATTAATGTGTCCTTGCAAATTATTTACACATGCACACACACACACA
>NW_015706897.1:0-245 GCF_001515625.1 Sinocyclocheilus rhinocerous
AATGCTGAATCTTTAATATAAGCTTCACCTTTTTGTCACTGATGGAACAGAGAGTTAATTGATGGAGATCCCACTTCTGTTTTTCACAGACAGGCCCTTTTGAGAGGTCATTTTGGTTTCTCTTGGGTGTGAGGAGGCAATGGGAAACGAGAGGCGCTGCCCTCAGGACACTGGCACTTCACTGCACAGACATTATGTGGTTCGTATTCGAAATCCTAAAAATTCGTCACGCACAGAAACCTTGC
>NW_015706898.1:0-245 GCF_001515625.1 Sinocyclocheilus rhinocerous
CCGTTCTGGGCTTTGAATGTGTAAGTTGTGTTGCTGCCTATGGAGGGACAAAAGAAGAACGAAGGTCTTATGGGTGTGAAACGACATGAGGGTGAATAATTAGACAGAATTTCCATTTTTGGGTGAACTATCCCTTTAATAGTTTATTAATTTTTGACATGCTGATAAATAAATGATAAAGGAGTGATAAAGAAACATAAAAAAAATAAAGCGTAGACATGCTTGATGGTATTCAAGTAAACACA
>NW_015706899.1:0-245 GCF_001515625.1 Sinocyclocheilus rhinocerous
ATCTTCTATTCTACCCCAGTCCATTGACTTCAAGATCAACCGTAATTGATATCTGCAGCATTTACTGCACAATTATGCTTTTGGGAAGTTGTGCAACAAATGTTACACAAGAATCACTTATAGAACAGTATGGACACAAGCATAAGAAAAAAATTGTATGTACCTGTCTGTAGGGATGGCTGATGCGAAACTGACGTTTCGATACGGTGTCGAGATCCCGAAGAGCAGATGTTTCGAAACACTGC
>NW_015706900.1:0-245 GCF_001515625.1 Sinocyclocheilus rhinocerous
AAATATCCACCATTCTTTTTTATATTTTGTTACCTTGAAAGGCTTAGATTTTATAATAGGGCAATTAGTTTGGCTGTACTGCTCAGACAACTTGCAAAATAGAAAAATTTGTGACATAATATTTTTGCCATATCGCCCACCCCTAATCAAACGGCAAACGAAACAAAAGCATAACAAAACCCTGCTACTCGTTTGAGCTTCACAGCGCGGACCGTTTATCAGCTCGGACCGCGATGCAAACAAAC
>NW_015706901.1:0-245 GCF_001515625.1 Sinocyclocheilus rhinocerous
TGTATGTGTGTGTGCACTGTTCTCATGTACTCAACCTTGGCTTCCGCCAAAAGAAAGTTCTCCTGTTTGAAGGGAGGGTCTATGGGAACACCTCATTCCTGTTGACACCTTATTATTATCAAACGACTTTTTGACATGATATGTTCTTAATCTTAACTTAGAGGTACACTTAGTTACACTTCATATTGACAGACAAAAACCAGAATTAATTAATGAATTGGTTTTATTTGCCACAATCAGCATAA
>NW_015706902.1:0-245 GCF_001515625.1 Sinocyclocheilus rhinocerous
TGCCCTCTCCACTAATATTGGCACCCTTGGTAAATATGAGCAAAGAAGGCTGTGAAATTTTTTTTCTTTATTGTTTAACCTTTTGATCTTTTGCTTAAAAAGTGAACAAAAAAAAACTCTGCTCTCATTGAAAACATACATGGCAAGGGATCCTCCATACAGAATCTCTTCAGCATTCTTTGCTCATATTTACCGAGGGTGCCAATATTAATGGAGGGCACTGTATATGCTCTAGCACAGGGGAC
>NW_015706903.1:0-245 GCF_001515625.1 Sinocyclocheilus rhinocerous
TTTGTTGCATCCAGTGGGGACATAATTACTAGAGCCCGACCGATACGGGTTTTTTGGGGGCCGATGCCGATATTAGGGACTTAAAAAAGACAGATACCGATATATCGGCCGATATTCTTTATGCGTAGGTTATATTATAGTACAGTATAGTCAAAAGTTTGGACACACTGCCCATTCGTGCACTTAACAGTAAAGACTTTAACAGTAAGTCTTTAAACAGTAAACACTTAAGACTTAACAGTAAA
>NW_015706904.1:0-245 GCF_001515625.1 Sinocyclocheilus rhinocerous
TTTATACACTGCAAGACGTGTCTCATGTCTAAATGGTTTTCAACCTGTGACCTTCAGATTTTTCAACCTTGTCTTTAAACCGGCTGTTCACCGATCCTTGGAAGCACTGCCAAGATGCCCAGGGAAGACCGGACCACGTGGAAGTCCAACTACTTTCTGAAAATCATTGTAAGTTCTCTGCTTTATAACATGAACTACAGCAGGACATCTACAGGCCAGCGGTGGCGGTGCTGGTTGGTCGTTCC
>NW_015706905.1:0-245 GCF_001515625.1 Sinocyclocheilus rhinocerous
TGCTTGGACTGTGTCTAATAGCAAATAAAATTAACTATATTATTGGTTCTCAATTCCAGTCATCGAGTACCACCGCTCTGCACATTATATATGTATCTCTTATCACTTCAGACGTTTGTTCTATTTGAATGTAAGTGCCCTGCGAATTGGACATCACAGGATATACCACCATGATTCCAATTCGAAGGGAGTGTTGAGGTGCGTTCCATTTGACCGTATGTGGACTGCAAAGTGGTATTCCGCCA
>NW_015706906.1:0-245 GCF_001515625.1 Sinocyclocheilus rhinocerous
TACATCTCAGTCTGAAGACAGTGGAAGAAATACTGTTTAACCAGCCCTCTGTCTAGTCCACATGAAGCACTTTCACTCTTATCCAGTCTAAATAACTGCATCATTTCCGTCTGTTTGACAAAACCACTAACCGCTCACAAAATTAGGAAACTACACGGAGCAAAAAAAACAACCTTTAAATAACTTGTGAAGGTTTCTCCTGCACAGTATTTGCATTGATCAGCAGGAGTCTTTAGCATGCATTC
>NW_015706907.1:0-245 GCF_001515625.1 Sinocyclocheilus rhinocerous
TTGATAATGCAATGTGATATGGCCTGATTTGTCCAGT
Organism: Sinocyclocheilus rhinocerous; assembly: GCF_001515625.1. NCBI lineage: Eukaryota > Metazoa > Chordata > Actinopteri > Cypriniformes > Cyprinidae > Sinocyclocheilus > Sinocyclocheilus rhinocerous. Next base: position 38 of record NW_015706907.1, read on the forward strand.
GGGAAATGCATAAGGTCATTAAAGGGGACCAAACAGCTGTATAAAGTCAATAATGGTATGGTGTACAGGATAGGTTATGAACAATATTTTATAACTTTACTCAAACCCATACTGTGCACATCCAATATGATAAAGGGTATATTGTGTCTGTTGTATGTTGGGCAGCTTTTGTCTGTTCAATGCAAGGTTTTATGTAAAAACATAATAC
>NW_015706908.1:0-245 GCF_001515625.1 Sinocyclocheilus rhinocerous
TGGACTCTGCTTCTGATCTCTTCTGATGAACTGAACTATAACAGAACAGATTTAATCCTTTATGATGATAATCATTTTCTTTTAAGGTCTTTGAGTATTTTTCATCAAAAACACTTAATGAGGAGGCTATTTGATTTTGATTTTTTTTTTTATTAAAATCTTCATTTTAACTTAAAAACCTCCAGACACACAAAACACGTTGGAGACTCCCATCTCCCATCATTCAATGTGATTTAATACAGTGT
>NW_015706909.1:0-245 GCF_001515625.1 Sinocyclocheilus rhinocerous
ATGGAGGAAACACAAACATCTGGAGATGAAGATTTGTTTCCAGGACACAGGTACTTTGAGTAAAAACATTAAATAACTTACTGTATGTTATAGAAGAGATGGTTGTAGATAAAGCCATAAAGCCCCCATATGAGCTTTTCATTAAAAATACTTTATGAAGATTTTATATTAAGATGATTCTCATCATAATGGATTGAATGTGTTCTGTTTTAGCTCAGTTCATCAGAAGAGATCAGAAGCAGAGC
>NW_015706910.1:0-245 GCF_001515625.1 Sinocyclocheilus rhinocerous
GGGTGTCAGAGTTGGCGGATTATAGATTCACACTAAAATACAGACTGGGAACAGCAAACAGAGATGCGGATTTCTTGTCACGAAGGTCGAAGCCCATTGACGAGATCATGTGAGAATGCACAGAGGAATGCCAACAGGAGGCTATTGAATGTATTGGGAAAGCTCTGGAGAGAAATCAAACAGGAGAAGTTAATTGGATTTCTGCCATCACCTGTAATGCAGATGCATTGCCAGAGGAGTATAAC
>NW_015706911.1:0-245 GCF_001515625.1 Sinocyclocheilus rhinocerous
TATAATGTCCTCATATGAGGATGCAGGGTCTCAGGAGGTTAAAGAGGAAAAAACGTAATTGTTTAGATGAATGTGCTATTTACAAGTGTGCAGTTCACAAATAAAATGTTCTTGTGGCTGTTCTGGTGGTCAGTGCTCTGTAGCGCAGATCAGAAGGCAACAGTTCAAAGAGAGAGTGGGTTGGGTGTGTGGGGACCAAAAGTGATTTTCTTAGCCCTTTTCCTCACTCTGGAGATGTAAAGTTC
>NW_015706912.1:0-245 GCF_001515625.1 Sinocyclocheilus rhinocerous
TGGATGTCGGCTGAGAGACTGGCTACGAAGATGGGTGTCAGGTCAGTTCGACTGGCACAAAAGTTATTGAAAGGTCTTGTTGATTTGCTACCAAAGGACTTTATATCTGTTTTGAATCGAATGGATGATAACAAAGAACTTTCATTCCCAGGACTTGAAATTGCACTTGCTGTTGATGAATTTCAGGAACTAGAGGGGAATTTGCTTACTTTCAGAACTCCTCAACTTGGACTTTTTAGTAATGC
>NW_015706913.1:0-245 GCF_001515625.1 Sinocyclocheilus rhinocerous
GAATATCAGAAGAAACATTGTTGGTAAACACAAATAACTTTGTTGCATTTATTTGCACCATTGTTAATGTTCCTATGCAGCATCCAAAGAAAAGTAACAAAATTAAATCAGTTGTTGTAGAAGTGGCTAATAATTTTCTGGGGATTATGACAAAAGCTGAAGAAATACATGAAGTAAACATAAACTATGAAGGAACACAAGATAGCTAAATGGATTATGGTATTCCTCATTCTTCAATGGAATGC
>NW_015706914.1:0-245 GCF_001515625.1 Sinocyclocheilus rhinocerous
TTGACCCTTATGACTGGTTTTGTGCTCCAGGGTCACAAATATGAAGCGTTTGAACGCAACATGTGAACTCACAGGATATTTGTCCAGTACGTCAACGAGCAGAGCGTCTCCAAAGATCGTCCTGCAGTAGTTGGCCATCTTCTCCTGCTGCTTCACTCTGAAACAAACACATTTATATCACATCCGAAATATCCCACCAGCAAGCCTGCAGTGTGAGGAGCAACATGTGTTCATTTGTCAATCAA
>NW_015706915.1:0-245 GCF_001515625.1 Sinocyclocheilus rhinocerous
CTGGCCAAGCACTGCAGGAGGAGGACACGGGGAGTTGAAGAAACTTGTGCCTTGATTCAAGGACTGCTGGACTCCATGTGGGAACTGATTGACACGACTGGTCTGCGCCTCATCAATCCGGAGAGCATGACGCACATGTGGGAGGTGCAACAGAAGCATTTACCCTGCATCCAAGATCCACCCACGGTTCAGCTTTACAAGAAACTGGGCTCCGGGTTACAGAAGGGAGACAAGGTTCTGGATGT
>NW_015706916.1:0-245 GCF_001515625.1 Sinocyclocheilus rhinocerous
TTTGGCTTTGGCGAGTGTTAATTTTAGGCCCTGCATGCAAATATATATGTAGATGAATTCAAGTTGACATACCCATAAATATCCAACACCCCAATAAATGAATGTTGTTTGCCAAGGACCATTAGTGCCTGATTGATCTTGTGGATGACATAGCCAAAAAGATGGTTGTAGATGTGGCATTGCGGGCGTTGATAGCACGTTCCTTGGGCTGCGGTTTCACCACCGTCTCCGCTGACAGGACTATC
>NW_015706917.1:0-245 GCF_001515625.1 Sinocyclocheilus rhinocerous
GAGATTCCCCCCTTCTATGTAAAGTGCTTTGAGTGCCCAGAAAAGTGCTATATAAATGCAAGGAATTATTATTATTATTATTATTATTATCGCGAGATAGCTTTTCACCTCGACGAGAAATCTCGCCACAGTTTAATATCACAAGATCTTGTGGCGCGAAATCACTACACAACCCTAGTGTGTGTATATAACTACCAAAATAATTGTCACGAATCCTGTCCATGGACTTCCGTTCGATCACCACC
>NW_015706918.1:0-245 GCF_001515625.1 Sinocyclocheilus rhinocerous
GACACATTTCAGTTCAAACAACATGTAAAAGTGAATTTTGCATTCGATGACCCATTCAAAGGTCATTTTCTAAAAATTATTTTTTAAAATTTTGATTTAAAAAAAATCTCCACTTCAGCAGCACTTACATGCACCAAACTCTTTATTCCTATCCAAGTTTTATCCCTATCCATATTTTTACTGAAGGATTTGTTCATATATAATTAACACAATTTTTTGCAAAGCTTTATACCTTTAAAAATTGT
>NW_015706919.1:0-245 GCF_001515625.1 Sinocyclocheilus rhinocerous
GCCAAACAGACATTTTGCTTCAAGAATGAACAATGTGGCATAAATGAGTTTGAAGTAAGGGGTTTAAAAAAAATAAAATAAAAAAACCGGCAAACGTAAAGAGAAAGTGCGATCTATAGGCTATTACAATAATATATATATTCTATATATGAAGCATACAGACTTTATTAGTGTATCGGTTGCTGTGCTCTAAGGAGGCGCACGACACAGGAATAATCCAAAAACAGTCCTTTAATGATATATCC
>NW_015706920.1:0-245 GCF_001515625.1 Sinocyclocheilus rhinocerous
TTATAAAGCTTGGAAGAGCCAGGACATTTTTTAATATAACTCCAAATGTATTCGTCTGAAAGAAGAAAGTCATATAGGATGGTTTGATGGTGAGTAAATCATGAGGTAATTTTCATTTTTGGGTAAACCATCCCTTTAAGTACAGATTTAAAAACTGCACTTTGTAATAATGTCAATTTAAAAAAAAAACATCTTCATAGTACATTTTAAAGGGGTCATATGATGCGATTTCAATTTTTCCTTTC
>NW_015706921.1:0-245 GCF_001515625.1 Sinocyclocheilus rhinocerous
TTGACTTGCTAAAAAAGTATAAAGTATCAATCAGATGACAGAATGCATGTAGCAAAGTGCAGTTTAAAGTCCAAGATGCCTACCATACTGCCCTGCACAACAAAAACAAACAATGACACAAGACTGTGACTTAAACAGTCTATACAGATGAAATGCTGCAGTAATCTCGGCATGTCTCTCATGCAGTCACGTGACCAGATGCTTTCCAATCACCAAACTTCAGGGCCATGAACAATCGGTGTAAC
>NW_015706922.1:0-245 GCF_001515625.1 Sinocyclocheilus rhinocerous
GACGAGGGAGTTTGGGAAGAGTCCCCTGCCTTTGAATGTGCCTGGAATGGATCGAGGGAATCTTTCTCTTTGAATCTTCGCAAGGAGAAACAAATCTTATAGTACCTGTCATAAGATGTCCTGAAGACAGAGTACGAGAGGTTTTAAAGGCATAGTTCACCTAAAAATATGACATTATATTTACTTACCTTTTTTTATATACTGCAGTGTTTCCCCTGCCATTATATTAGGGGGGCGGCCCGCCC
>NW_015706923.1:0-245 GCF_001515625.1 Sinocyclocheilus rhinocerous
GCTGCCTCTATACCAAGGTCAGATCAAGGTGAATATGTTGCCTCTTCCAAAATGCGAAATTTAATGAACTGTAAGGTTTTTTTTTTCATATTCATTATTCAAGAACCAGTATGGAGAGCAAATGAATAATCTATCTATCTCAAACGTAATGAATAATCTATCTATCTCAAATGTGCTGGAATAGTGTTTCAAATTCAACCCTGATAACAATTTTTATTTCTTGGGTGGAAAGAAATACAAGTTTA
>NW_015706924.1:0-245 GCF_001515625.1 Sinocyclocheilus rhinocerous
ATAATAATAATAGGGGATTTTCTAAGAATTTGCTTCAGACACCAGCCCTTTGCCTGAATGGCTCATACTATATTGGTTAAAAAGCTGTATGTAAAATATCCAAATTCACAATATGCATAAAAAAGTAGGGAAGAAGTACCTGGATGACCTACTTCCCTGCCAAGATTCTTAAGTTGACATCTATAAACCATGGGAAAGGAGTTGTGAAAAGTACGGCAGGGCTCGCAAAATCACTAGCCCAGGGC
>NW_015706925.1:0-245 GCF_001515625.1 Sinocyclocheilus rhinocerous
GTAATGAAAGCAAATAAGGACTGGGCCTATCAAGCTCCAAAAAAAAGAATAAAAGAGCTCCAAAAGACCTAAGCACTATGTCACAAGTCTCTTAAAAAAACAGACCTGAATTTAGGTCATTCACTGTAAATAGACATCTCTCCTAGCTCCTGTTCATGAGAGAAGTAGTAGCAATGTCTAATTTGTGAATAATTAATTTCTTTGTGTCAGATTTGTTTAATGAATCAGTTGATCCCACTCACAAA
>NW_015706926.1:0-245 GCF_001515625.1 Sinocyclocheilus rhinocerous
TGTAAACAAACTTTTATTTTGGATGCGATTAATCGATTTGACAGCCCTATATGTTGTTAAATGATTGAGATATCACATTTAAACCTCAGGGGGACTTCGAGTCAAAGGGGTTGGTGAATCCCTGCTCTGTGCACCTGTCTGAAGTGAATGTAGTGGCTGTGCTCGTATGGGAAGCTGCCGTCAAAGTCTCTGGTGAGCTGCGACGAGTCGATGTGCTTCTGCAGAGCTTTCAGAGACGTCAGGAC
>NW_015706927.1:0-245 GCF_001515625.1 Sinocyclocheilus rhinocerous
TTTTGCCATTTAAAGACCACACTCCCGAGAAGAGTTCACTATCATCTGTGGAAGCCTCACCTACCCAATCGCTGCCATCGCTCTCTGTTTCACCCCAAAGTTCATCGTCAAGCTCCTCCAGCAGCCCAGGACTTGACACACAGTGGGACGTCAACTTTGAAATTCCATGGAGTAAATTTCCTGAGGAAGTGATGCAGGCTTTAGAGAGGGGAAAAAGGCCTGGCCCAAAACTAAGGAGGCAAATG
>NW_015706928.1:0-245 GCF_001515625.1 Sinocyclocheilus rhinocerous
CAAAATTGAATGCAATCCTTTGGGTGCATAGTGTAACGAAAAAAAGAAATCAATAATCGGATAAATAGTAAACAGATGACAGGATCTGTAAGACAACATTACACACAGAAGACGTCTCACATTCAACAGTTGGTTACACGACTCATATTCAACAGTACACAAAATGTTCAGTTAAGTTATTGCATTATTCAAAACCAGATAGTTTAAGCATGAAAACTGTTTGATCTCACATTCAACAGAGTTGC
>NW_015706929.1:0-245 GCF_001515625.1 Sinocyclocheilus rhinocerous
TTCCTTTTCAAAATGTTTGCTGACTAAATTGCATGATGTTTAGAAATCAGTTCCTTCCTTTCATTATAATATTTCAATATTTTGTTTCCATATTCTTCACAGTGTATTATTAAGAGCTGTATGTTCAAACAAATCTGACAAGTTTTGTTTTCTCTTCTATTCTTCATATTATTTTACCTAACCCTTTTTTCGAGGGATGTAATAAAACCATCTACCTGTTCTATCCTTTTTCTATTGCTTTTGCC
>NW_015706930.1:0-245 GCF_001515625.1 Sinocyclocheilus rhinocerous
ACTGATAAAAGCTAGTCTATTTAAATACTCATCTTCATTATGATGCCATTCGTAAGGTGTATACACATTTAGAATAATAAAATTCTTATCTTGATAAGTAATCTGTATTGCAATACACCAATTAACATCCAGTCTAACCACCTTAACCACTGAGTCTAACTCTTTTTTCCACAGTATGTCTACACCCACTGATATCCTATCTTTAATTAAATCCATACCAAGATCTGTTGTGGATTCACCAGCAC
>NW_015706931.1:0-245 GCF_001515625.1 Sinocyclocheilus rhinocerous
GCACTTAGAGGCTTTTGTATCTGAACTCTTCATATATATATATATTTTTTTTTTATCAAATCAATGCAGCTTTGAGCAGAAGAAGAGACTTATTTTAAAAACATAAAAAAATCTTACTGATCTAAACTTTTGAACAGTAGTGTATATTTCTTTTTATTATGTATATTTATTAAAAAAAATATTGAAACCAAAATGTTGCATTGTCTAGAGCAGTGTTTCCCAACCTTTTTTTAGTCGCGGCACCC
>NW_015706932.1:0-245 GCF_001515625.1 Sinocyclocheilus rhinocerous
GTGATGCGAGTAATGATTGACAGAACAGACGGAAGGTGGGCCGGACCCCGCCCTTGATCATTAACCCCTTTATGCCCAGACCCAGTGCTGTCATGTTGCTTAGCAACCCTCCGAATGACATGGACCGGACCGTGATCAAACGCTCAAAGCTTCCAGAGTCTGGGGACGAATCTCAGCTTTTGTTGTTTCCTCTCTGTTTCAAATACTCTTTCAACCCCAGAAGCAGTTTTCAGCTCAACATATGG
>NW_015706933.1:0-245 GCF_001515625.1 Sinocyclocheilus rhinocerous
TGCCTCCTTAACGCACACCTAAAATTCGAATGCAACGTTTTTTGACAGCCCTAAGCCACAGTATACCACTCAGTTTAGCAGATTGCAATGTGATGAAATGTTACCAGCTAAATATTTCCTCTGTATACATGAACTAGAAAACAAATGTGTAAGAAATGCACAAACAAATGTACGAAGAACAACACACACGCACTGAGTATTCACACACACACACACACACACACACACATGTCTGGTTTGCTATC
>NW_015706934.1:0-245 GCF_001515625.1 Sinocyclocheilus rhinocerous
GGAAAGAGAACGGACAGTATAATGGTAAAGAGAACCGTCCTCAGAGACGAGGGAGTAAAGCCGGTGAAGATGAGAATGGAGACGGTCATCGAAACGGAGAGAGCGAGGGGAGCAGTGACGGAGGAGAGGCCACTCCATCTGACACTTCTGTGGTGCTAAGTGATGATGTCAGAGGCCAGGGGTCCTGCGTCACGGTGACGTTACAGCCATCGAGGGGTAGGCGCGACCCTAGCGCCATTGTTCCC
>NW_015706935.1:0-245 GCF_001515625.1 Sinocyclocheilus rhinocerous
TTGCTTAAAGGGCCAGTGCAACATTTGAGTTTTCATATAAAAAATAAACACAAAATTGCACTAATATAACCAATTTCGGCAAGTTCGGAGACAATCAAAAAGTTTCTTGCTAGCAAATGACAAAGGAAGCTGTCATTCAAACACACCTTAAACTGAGTTATAGTCTGTCATCTCAACAAGCTCAACATTTTCCATTGAACACACAATTACGCACAGTCCTCAGCAAGACTGCACTTTAAAAAAAA
>NW_015706936.1:0-245 GCF_001515625.1 Sinocyclocheilus rhinocerous
GAAAACCGCATTCATTTGTCCGTTAGGGTTTTTTGAATTTGAAAGAATGCCTCAAGAGATTTCCGGAGCGCCTGCTACGTTTCAGAGGGTCATGGAACGAACCGTTGGTGACATGAATTTCCTCGAAGTACTGGTGTATATTGATGACCTGATCATCTTTGGCAGAACTACAGAAAAACATGAAGAACGGTTGCTCAAGTTTCTGGACAGGTTAAGAGAAGAAGGTTTGAAGCTATCCCTTGACA
>NW_015706937.1:0-246 GCF_001515625.1 Sinocyclocheilus rhinocerous
AAAAAAAAAAGAAAAAAAAAAAAAATTCAGATTCAGAAATCTGATTCAAAAATTCATTTAATTCGATTTAAACGACTGACAGTAACAAATCTGACCTAATATAACACTTAACAACGACAGTCAGAAATATGACAGTATGACATATGAAAATGACATTTAACAATTGCCACACACAAAATTAAATAAATAAAAACCAAATATAATATATACATATTTAGGGTTTAGACACACCGAGACATCTTAGAC
>NW_015706938.1:0-246 GCF_001515625.1 Sinocyclocheilus rhinocerous
ATCCAGATTTAATTGGGCTTTTGACAGTCTGGACAGCAAAAAAAAAAAATAAAAAAAAATCAGATTTTATATCTGATTTTACCACATTTCAAATCACATTTGGAGGAGGTTTTGAAATGTGATTCCAATCAGTTTTTTACAGACGCGTTTCAGTCTGGATGCTCTGGCTGTTCAAAATTGGATTTCAAATAGTTTTTTTTCCCATCTCTCTTAAAGTGACACACAATGACTTTTTGTCCTTGTCCT
>NW_015706939.1:0-245 GCF_001515625.1 Sinocyclocheilus rhinocerous
TGGAGGTTAAAGAGAGTTTATGCTGGAGTCTTGGAGTAACTACAGCATCTAACAAAAGGAAGGGGTGTGATTTTTATAACACTGATGTCTGGAATGTGCAGTATGATCAGTATGGATTGTGTGAACGGTCTGGTTTCCATGTTAAACAGTATCTTGAGCGTGTAAGAGTTGATCTGGACTATGACGGAGGAACAGTATCTTTCTCTGATCCTGTAACTAACACACATCTACACACATTCACAACC
>NW_015706940.1:0-246 GCF_001515625.1 Sinocyclocheilus rhinocerous
AAAAAAAAAAAAAAAACTTCCACTGACCTGTCTCGCGACCAAAACTATCTGTGTGAACCCAGTATTCCAATAGTACACAGCAGGTTTGGTTATGGTCCGACAAATACGTGAATGGGCCACATATGTTTTTTTGTTGTTGTTTTTTTTTTACTTTGTTCTACGTCATCGCCCCCTTTCGTTACCTCAGCCGCCCCCTCATCTATTACCGCGGGAAGTAGGGGTGCTGCAGCACCCCCTGGAGTGTAG
>NW_015706941.1:0-246 GCF_001515625.1 Sinocyclocheilus rhinocerous
AAAAAAAAAAGTCATTAACATTACAAACAATATGAAAACAACACACCATTACACACTATACACTTTAAGGTTGATCAGGGCCATAATTAGATTATTGAAGATATTTTTCAATATTTTAAAAAGCCAGTTAAGTTATGCACCCCTAATAGAAGAATCACCATTAAAAATAAAGGAAATAAAATAAGACACCTTATCTTTCATGTGCAGTCTGCAGATGATCAGATAGATTATGTAGAGATTCCCACT
>NW_015706942.1:0-246 GCF_001515625.1 Sinocyclocheilus rhinocerous
GGTATACTCCTAGAAATCCATGATGTTAATGTTTGTAAAAAAAAAACATTCCTGATTAATTCAGGTATATGCCAGCTGTCCAATTCAGGGTTTTAGAAGCCTTTATACTGACTTAAACTCCTTATTGCAATCAGGTTAATATCATAATATTCTAAGCGTAAAAATGCAGATTACAGTCAATCCAGACCAATTCAGGATGTGCTCTTAAATGTGTTTAATGTCTTAAATGCTCTTAAACCTGAGCAT
>NW_015706943.1:0-246 GCF_001515625.1 Sinocyclocheilus rhinocerous
ATAAAGCTGAAATATACATAGAATATAAATATAAATATAAATAGACAGAATAGTAGATGAAAAACTAAAACAAAATTAGAAGTTAGAAATAAAAAAGCTCCACAAAATGAATAAAGTGTAAATGAAAACTGAAAAAAAATCATGTTTAAAGTTAATATTAATAAACAAACATTTATGTTTTGTTAATAAACAATATCAATGAATACTTTAATAGTACGTAATAATAAAATAACTACTTGAAAAGCC